>NW_028097129.1:0-104545 GCF_014824575.4 Sturnira hondurensis
CAATCACAATTGGCATCTAACATCCACTTTAGGGTCAGGAGCCATGGCCAGTAGCTGGTGGATCATGTTTTCAGGTCAGTAGAGGCTGATGTCATGGCCTATGAGTACACCAGTTGGGGCTGCTCTGATTCATTTTGTAAAATAACAACAAAGTCACAACAATCAACAATTAAGCCTAAAAACAAAAACAGAAACAAAAACAAGCTAATCAAACAACTGAACAGGAACAGAATCACAGAAATGGAGATCACATAGAGGGTTATCAGTGGAGAGAAGGAGGGTAAGAGGGAAGTATGATGGAAAAGGTACAGGGAATAAGAAGCATAGGTACAAAATAGACAAGGTGAGGTTAAGAACAGTATAGGAAATGTTAATTCAAAGGACTTATATATACGACACATGGACATGAACTAAGGGGGTGTGAATGCGGGTTGGGGAGTGCAGGGCACAGGGGGATAAAGAAAAAAGTGGCACAACTTTACTAAGCATAATAAAATATAGTTAAAAATAAAAAATAAAAATATAAGGCTACACAAAAAATAAAAAAATGTGGTATGAGGAGCCATTTTTTAAAATCCTCACCTGCAGACAAGCTTATTGATTTTAGAAAGAGGGGGAGGAACATCAATGTATTGCTTCTCATACGTTCCCTGATCAGGGACCAAACCCAAAGCCTAGGTGTGTGCCCTGAGTGAGCATCAAACACATGACATTTCAGTTTATGGGACAATACTCCAATCAAACAAACCACATTGGCTAGGGCAAGGATCCATTTTCATAAAAGTATGGTTTGTACAAACATACCATTTCTCTATTTCTGCTCTAGAGGTACAAATACATTTTCTTAAAGAAAAGAAAAATCAAGCCCTGGCTGGTGTAGCTCAGCGGATTGAGCGTGGGCCTGTGAACCAGATGATTGCAGTTTGATTCCCAGTCAGGGCGCATGCCTGCCTGGGTTTCAGGCCAGTTCCTGGCAGGGGCCAGTTCCCAGAAGGGGATGCATGAGAAGCAACCATACATTGATGTTTCTCTTCCTCTCTCCTTCTCTTCTCCTCTAAAGAAAAGAAAAATCATAGAATTGTGAGGGCCACTTGCACTGAAAGCCGAGTTTCCTTTTCAACAAATTAAATAAAGGTTTAAGTTAAAAATCCTTTTTTGTGAGAGATGGAAACTGACAAAAAGTCTCTCCTTCAATAAATTCTACTAAGCTCTTCTGGACTCTTTCTCAACTATGCCTGGTATCTGGGCTTCCTGTTCCTCTCTGCACTACCAATTGCAGCAAGAATCCTCCTAAAGTAAATTTATCCAAACTCCTTCACTTTCAATATCTGATCAGATTCCTCATTCCTGATCATTCCCTCAAGTGATGTCTGATAGCTCTCTCCTGCTTTCAGCAAGAATCTTGTTAGGTGGATTTAGCCAGAATACCTCCTTTCTCCTTATGTTTTCTCTTAGCATTTTCCAGTCCACCAGTCCCCACCCCTCATCCCCAAATCTATGGCTACAAATTCCCACCTGTCCTTGTTGTATCTATGGTTGACCCCAATCTCTTTCCTCCTACACCAAGATCCCATTTCAGTGGTCCCTATTGCGATAGTACACCCTTAAATAAAGTCATCCTTATAATCATTAACAAGTGTCTTTAATATTTTCTTTAACAAAATAGATGTCCTGCAAGTGCTCCAAGTATGATTCAGCTGATGTGTGCTCTGGATCCATGTGAGGTGTATCCAGAAACACTCCTCATTTGTAGTGTCAGTGTGGCTGAGACCTTTGAATATGGTGGGATGTCATTCTCTTAAGGTACTGTTACATAGCAAAGATGAAGGAATCTTACAGATGTACTTAAGGCCCTTAATCAGTTGACTACAAGAGTTAAAAGGGAGATTTCCCTCATGGTTATCCCTTTTAAAAGAGTGTCTTACAAGTAAGAATGATGTGGAGCCAGAAACAGTCACCTGTTGGCTTTAAAAACTAATCAAAGGAAGGTTAATCAGTAACTATTAAAATAGCTGAATACAGGAGGAGGAGGGGATAAAGTGAAACTGATAGGAGAATGACACTTCTGATTATACTATATGTATAGTTTGGATTTGAAACTTTTAGTACAATATATTAAAAATGAATTTAAATCAAGGATAAAAAACCTTTCAAATTAAAAACAAAGTAATAAGTGAAGCTAATTGTATTTCAAATAATAAATATCATAATCACACAAAATAAATAAACAAAAACAATCAATTAAAGTAATTTTTCAACACAGTACTTGTACTAAATATATTCAGGCATAAGACAACAGTAATTGCATAGAATTTTTAAGTCTACTTAAGTCTAGTTAACCATTTAATTTTTTTCAGTGGTATAGGTGTAGCAATTCTGAAATTTCTGTATGTAAAGTATGACTAAATACGTGCTTAAAGGTTTTGAAGTTGTGGAGTCTAGGTATCACAGTAATGGAAAAGGAGTTGAAGAAATATTAGGGGGTGGCTACTTCTAGTCAAGATGGCAGCAGAGGTAAACACAATATTCATCTTCTCCCAAAACCACACAAAATTACAACAAACTACAGAAAAAACATCATTCAGAACCACCTGAAATCAAGCTGAATGGAAGTCCTATAATCATGGAATTAAAGAGGAAACCACATTGAGAGTGATAGGATGGGTGAAGTTGCTGAATGAGCTGGTACCACACCAATGTGTGTTGGATAAAAATCTATAGGGATTTCTCAGCACAGAAGCCCCCACTAAGGAGCAACGGGTCCCAGCCTCAGACCAGTGTTCCAGAGCCAGGAAGTCTCCATAACTTCTGGCTGTAAAAACCAGTGGGGAATGAGGCTAAGGAAGATGAAAGTTGTTGGAGTCTCTGGCAGTTCCTGTTAAAGGGACCATGCAGACTTAGACTCACTTGCTCTGACCACAAGTGTGGGGCAGCAGCTTGAAAGGCACTGGAGACATACAGAGGAACTGAATTACTTGGAATCAGGGTAAGAGCTTGTGGGGCAGCTTTCTCCAACAGGTGGACACCATATCTGAATCTCCATCCACCTGGCTCACACTGTTTGCCCCACCCTGGTGATTTTCTGAGGCCCCATCCTACTCAACTTTCAGGCCCACCCAAGCTGTTTGCAGTAACTTTTCCATACAAATGGCATGCCTTGGTTCATACTTCAAGTTTTTCTAAATTCTGTCAAACAAGCAGCATCTGTCCTCAGCAAGCCCCATACCTCACAATAAGTGGCCCCATGCCTGGCATTAGCAGTACCTGGCCTTAGCTCATAGCCTAAGGCTCATACCCTTGTATTTGGGCACCTCCAAACCCAATACAAGTAGCAGGCATCTGCAGATCACTCTGTAGCTCATGTCAGTTGGCCTTGGGAAGAACAGGGGCAGTAGCTGACCTTGGCCTGAACTGGCAGGGAAGCCCCAGAGTCAGCACACCCTTGGACAGCTTCACATCACATCAGCACCATTCAACTACCTCTACAAGAGACACACTCAAGGGGTGAACTCAGCATGAACAAGAGCCCTGATGAAGTAAGTCCTGCTCTGCAAAATGGGCCTCCATGGTGGTCAGAGGTCAGTGGTCAAAGGCAGTCTTTGTAGCTGATCTGCCTCAGTAAATCTGTCCCATTGGTGTGACAAAAGCAATCAGGACTCAAGTATAAGAGGAGTGCATACACAACCTACACAGGTAGGGCACACATAGAGTACCCAGATTGGGTAATGAGAGATTGTGCCACTGGACCCTATAGAACACCTTCTACATTAGATCATTCTACCAAGCCTGGGGAGGCTGCCCCAGGAAACAAACAAAAAACAAACAAACAAACAAACAAAAAAAACACCACCCAAAGGAAAGAACAGAACAAAACTCCAGAAAGAGAACTAAACAAAATGGGTACAAGCAACTTACTAGATACAGAGATCAAAACACTGGTTACAAGGATGCTTAGTGAACTTAGTGAGAATCTCAAAGCATAAAAAAGAACCAGTTAGAAATGAAGAATACACTAACTGAGATGAAGAATAATGTATAGGGAATCAACTGTGGAGTAGATGAAGTCAAGAATTAAATTAGCAATTTGGAATATAAGGAAGCAAAAAACACCCACTCAGAACAGCAAAAAGAAAAAATAACCTAAGAAAATGAAGATGGTGTAAAAAGCCTCTAGCGCCCTAATTGGTGTGGCTCAGTGGATTGAGCACCAGTCTGCAAACCAAAGAGTTGCTGGTTTGATTCCCAGTCAGGGCACGTGCCTGGGTTGCAGGCCAGGTCCCCAGTGGGGGCCATGCAAGAGGCAACCACACATTGATGTTTCTCTCCCTCTCTTCTTCCCTTTCCCTCTGTCTAAAAATAAATAAATGGATAGATAAATAAATAAATAAATAATCTTTTTTAAAAAGCCTCTGGTACAACTTCAAGAATACCAACATTCGCATCATGAGCGTGCCAGAAAGAGAAAAGAAAGAGCAAGGAACTGGAAACCTATTTTTCTAAAAAATGTCAGAAAACCTCCCTAGTTTGGAGAAGGAAATAGACATACAAACCCAGGAAGTGCATAGAGTTCCCAACAAGATCATAATTTAAATACCACCAATTAAAGACAAAGAGGAAATCTTAAAAGCAGCCAGAGAAAAGCAGTTAGTTACTTACAAGGGAACTCTCACAAGATTGTCAGCTGATTTCTTGACAGAATTTTTGCAGGCCAGAAGGAAGTGGCAACAAACGTTCAAAGTGATGAAAAACAAGCACCTACAACCAACATAACTCTATGCAACAAAACTGTCATTTAGAATCAAAGAACAGATAAAGAGCTTCCAAGACAAAAAAAAGCTAAAGGAGTTTATCACCACCAAACCAGTATTATGTTAAAATGTTAAAGGGTTTTCTTTGAAAAGAAGATAAAAAATATGAACAATAAAATGACAATAAATACTTAACTATCCACAATTGAATATCCACAATTGAAATATCCACGATATCTATCCACACTTATCTATCCACAATTGAATATCCACAATTGAAAAAAATAAATGCACAAACAGAACAGAAACAGAATTAGATACAGAGAACACTGAGTGTTGCCAGATGGGGAATGGGTAAAAAGAGTGAAGCGATTAAGAAATACAAATTTCACAGGGGAAAAGGGGAAGGACTCAAATGAACAAGTATAAAGGACACATGGACAATAACTAAGGTGGGGGGTGGAAATGGGAGGGAGGTGCGGAGCACTGGGGGTGGGGCAGGGCTGGGAATACAAGACAGAAAACTGTACTTGAACAAGAATTAAATAAAAAATAAAAAAAAAGAAGTACAAATTAGTTGTTACAGAATAGTCATGGGGATGTAAAATACAGCATAGGGAATATAACCAGTAACTATGTATGGTGTCAGATGGGTATGAGATTTATGAGGATGAACATTTATTAAGTTATATAATGTCTAATCACCAATCACCGGGGTGTATAGCTGACACAAATAACTTATGTCAGCTGTAACTGAAAATTAAAAAATGACATAAAAAGGAAGAAAAAACTAAACTTAAGGGGGAAGGAAAAAATAAATTCCAGAGTGTTAAATTGGTATTATAGTTACTGGCATAAATTCAAAGTGTGTGTGTCGATTTCCTAGTTCTGTCTATTCAAGGGACTAGTAACAGTGAGCACATCACCATCTAAATGTTGGTTTCTAAGTCTTATTTTCCAGTAACAGAAACCAGGTTTCTTTGAAAAAAAAATGGTTGATTGAGGTAGGGGAGTACATGATTGAGATTGGCGAGTGGGGGAGAGTAAAAATTTAGCCTGAGCCATTTTTTTTTTTTTTTTTTTGCTAGAAAGTAAGGAAATACAAAAAGAATGGGCAGGTAAATAGGAAACAGGAGACAGATTAAATGGCCTACCACTGGCCAAATTTGAGACAATTTTAACATTGAAACTAAGGATGAGTTTTTTCCAATGGCATGTAAGAATCTTGGAAGTCATCACTGCCATCTACCTATATAATAAGAAAAAATAAACGAACTGAAAATCAACAACTGTTTCTTCTTAGATCCATCAGATAATTGAGGTCACAGTACAAATTACTGCCTCCAATACTGGAGAGACAGACAGGTGGATACAAAGAATTACAACTTATTGGAGAGTAATACTTGAGCAGAAACTTCAGATGGGACCATTAACAGGGTAGATAAACCCAAATTGTAATTGACAAATCAACGGAGGCAGAATGTGGACAAATTTAAGATTCAAAACTCCAGGGTGATGCAGGTGTTCTGAGGGTCCAGACTTTGAACTGGAACTCAAACCTGACTTGGATATTAAATTTGAACTTTACCATGACTTTGTCCGTAATTCAAATCCACTTCCAGTCCCAGACTGTCAGGTATGTCTACACCTGAATGAGAACTTCACATATTCCTTCCCCTTATTGAATACCCTACCCCACAATTAAATGAACCTCAATAAAGGAAGCAAATTCTGCTAAAAGGGGTCTGCTCTGTCTATGCAGTATCCTATTATGTCTCACTGCTTCAGTAATAAACTCACTTTTACTTAAACTCTATGCTGGCTTACATTTGAATGCTTCCCTGCTTAAGACCAAGAACCCACAGTGGGTCACAGACACTCAGTCCCACAGCTGACTTTATCACCTATGTTGATCTTACTTTATAGAAAATGTCACCCCAAATGCTGACCTCAGCTCTGCTTTAGAGATCATTCTCAATGATAATCTCATTTCCACAGTTGGGTTCACCTCTGATGGTGATCTCAAACCTGCACATAGACTCATCTGTGATGATTTCAATGTGTAAACTGTGTTCAATCTTGAAGATTAACTAATCCTTACAGAAAAAAATCATTCCCCCAAATGACCAGAGCCTAGCAGACAAATTGATCGCAGAAATTAACCTCATACTAGCAGGACGGTATATACTTGATGATGCCCTTAGCCAAAGAGCTGGATTCATCTCCAGTGTTGACCTCAGTCTCACAGATGTCTCAGCCATGAGTGAGGGTATTCCCAGTTTACAAACTCTAAGGCCCTTGAATGAATAAATCTGTATTATGTATTTCTATCTAAAGCCTTCAGACTCTTTTGAGTTTGACAGTTCTCATCAAGGATCTCTTGTCTTTAAATCCTCGAACTCCTTGGATCTGAGTACATTATACACTGATGACCATTTTATTCCTCCAAAACATTCTTCCCCCATTGGGGAAAGAACATTATAGTTTTAATTTTTTCTTACTTTTCTTGATGTCTCCCCTCTGCCTCTGCATTATAAGATCATTCTCCTCTAATTGGTCATTAAATCTTATAGGAACTCAGGCTTCCTGGGCCTTCTCCTCTGCTTTCCTTTTCCTATTAAAAGACCTATTTTCCTTAATGTTCTATCTTCCACTCACCTTCACCTCCAAATCTCTTTGCTTATTGCCTGATTAACTCCTACTCACCTGTGGATCTCAGCTTAAATGATACTGCCTGATGAAAAAGATCTTCCTGAACTTTTGTCTTAGTCAAACCTCTGTACTACTTGTATAAGTTGGGTCTGAGTCTGATTCCAAATTCAAATCCTGACTCAATCACTCTCAACGGACATAGAACCATAGAAAGGTGGAGATACCTAATCATGTAACTGAGTCCAAGCTTATGTGGCTTGCTGCACAACAGCCAATGAGTTAAGTGACAAGGTACTGGGGCAAGGAAAGCAACTTTACTTGTAAAGTCAGCAAGCTGAGATACAAGTGGACTAGTATGCTAAAGAATGATCTTAAGAAGTACAGGGGGTTCCAGCCATGATGGAGGTGTAGGCAGAAATGCTTCACTTCCTTGCACAACCAAAAGAAGGTTAACAACCAATTTAAAAACGAAGTACAACCAGAACTTCCAGGAAAACATTTGCTTCCAGGAAATGTTTCCAGGAAAACATAAAAGTCCAACAACCAAGGACTTGAACACCCTTTTTCAAGGAGTTAATGAAATACTTATCCAGACAGTAAGAGGGGTGGACAATGGCAGCTGCACAGAGAGGATGAGCGACAAGGCAGCAGCTGGCGGACTGCATGGGCAACCCCACATTCATGAGCAGACAAGCCTGAGGGAACAACAGAGGAGCATAGCAGACTGAAAAACCAAGGGTTTCAGTGCAGGAAACTGAAGACTCAAAACCCCAGGCTGTAAAAAAACTCTGTGGTGGTTCTGGTGGTGGGAGAAACTCCCAGACTCACATGAGAGTCTGTTGGAGAGACCTATAGGATCCTAAAACATGCACAAACCCACTCACCTGTGAATCAGCACCTGAAAGGGCACAATTTGCTTGTGGAAAGGGAGGGAAGTGACAGAAAGTGGGATGACAGCAAAGCAAGCAACATTTTCCCTTTCTGACCCCTCCCTTACAGACAGCCACAATGCAGGAACCAGGGTTGCTCCACCCTGGTGAATACCTAAGGCACCACCCCTTACCAACTAACAGGTGTGTCAAGACAAAGAACTATGGCCCAAGTGAAAGAACAGATCAAAACTCCAGAAAAAGAACTAAGCAACAAGGAGATAGACCACCTGTCTGATACAGAGTTCAAAACACTGGTGATCAGGATGCTCACAGAACTGATTAAGCTCGGACACAAAATGAAGAAAGAAATGAAGACTACACAAAGTGAAATAAAGAAAAATACACAGCAAACCAACAGGGAAGGGAAGGAAACTGGAGCTCAAATCAATGATTTGGAACAAAAGGAAGAAATAAGCATCCAACCAGAACAGAATGAAGAAACAAAAACGTAAAAAGAAAAATGAGGAGTGGCTTAGGAACCTCTAGGACAACTTTAAACCTTCCAACATCTGAATCATAGGGGTGCCAGAAGGAGAAGAGGAAGAGCAACAAGTGGAAAGGTTATTTGAACAAATAATAAAGGAGAACTTCCCCAATCTGGCAAAGGAAATAAACTTCCAACAAGTCCAGGAAGCTCAGAGAGTCTCAAAGAAGTTGGACCCAAGAAAGCATACACTATGGCACATCATAATTCCATTATGCAAGATTAAAGATAAGGAGAGATTCTTAAAAGCAGCAACAGAAAAGGAAACAGTGACCTACAAAGGAGTTTCCATAAGACTATCAGTTGATTTCTCAAAAGAAACCCTACCAGAAAGAAGGGACTGCAAAGAAGTATTCAAAATCATGAAATGCAAAGAACTGTATCCAAGATTACTCTATCCAGAAACATTATCAGGGCAGATAAGTGCTTCCCAGATAAGGTTAAGTTAAAAGAGTTCATCACCACCAAGTGTTAAAGGAACTTATCTAAGAGAAAAAAAGATAAGTCCCTTCTAACATTCGATCAAAATGTTAAAAGGCACTTATGATCAAAACTATGAACCATAAAATGACAACATACTCAAAACTATCAACAATTGAACCTAAAAAACAAAAACTAAAACTAAGCAAACAACTAGAACAGGAACAGAATCCAGAAATAGACATCACATGGAGAGTTATCAGCAGAAAGAGGGAGCAGGGAACATGGGGAAAAAAAGGTACAGGAATAAGAAGCATAATAGGTAGGTACAAAATAGACAGGGGGAGGTTAAGAATAGTATAGGAAATGGGGAAGCCAAAGAACTTATATATACAACCCATGGACATGAACTGTGGCAGGGGGAATGCTGGAGGGTGAGGAGGGCAGTGCAGTGAGGAAGAGAATTAAGGGAAGAAATAAAATTGGAATAATTGTAATATAATAATCAATAAAATATTCTTTAAAAAAACAAAGTACAAAATTCATCCTTCTTTTATATCATGGGAATGAGAAAGTGGCAGGGGTGGTGGTGTTGAGATTGATTGATGACCTAAGACATCTGAGTGCCAGCAGGGGTCTGAGGAAGATTATGAAACTTATTTTTAGTCTGTTGTCTCCAGTTGTTGTAAGTCCAGTCACAAGATTCCTGCCAATCTTTGATAAACAACCATTATTTTTGTACATACTCCCCTTATCGCCTCAGGAGAGGAAGTTCTGGAAAGGGGCTGTTTTTGTAAAACTCAAGATGTAAGAAGAATTCTTGTGATTAGCATGTAAGGCCATGGGAATAAAGCAAGCTTAAACAAGATGGAATCAGAGAGGCTGAGCATTTCACTTTTTCAATAATACCCGAGTTTCCGAATTTAAAAAAAGGATAAGGGTATCTATTGTGTCAAATTGCTGTGCGGCTATTAATGAGTTTACACATGTAAAATGCTCAGAAAATGACATAGTGAGTGGTTAATTGATATTAGCTCTCATTTTTACATGCTTTTACAGCACTATGTGCTTCTTTTGCAGAACTTATTGGGGCTACATCTTTGCTACTTATTGGTATGATGCTGAATAACTCTCTCCCCAGTGGATCCTTGATACAGCAAAGATGAATTCTTTGCCCACAAGTGCATTCCCTGTATCTAGGTTGGGGCTTCCCATCATAGGTGTGCTGAATATTCTCCACTTGTCCCTCCCGATCCATTCTCCACCCTCACCTGATTATGTGTCCCAGGAGTCTGAGATATCTATGAATCATCCATAAATGATGCCCCTAATCACCTGACTTTTGGTTGGATTTGTCTGTTGGAATACACTGGTAGGAGGTAAAAAGGTACACATTGAATAAGGTTTATTCCCATGCCCACAAGCCCAGCCGCAAGCTGGTAGTAGTTCTGTTTCTTGATTAGACATCTCCTTTCAGGTACCAACTCTTTTTTAAATATATTTTATTGATTATGCTATTACAGTTGTCCCATTTTCTCTGTTCAGTCCCCTCCACCCCGCACACAGTCTCCCACCCACATAACCCCTCATTTAGTGCATGTCTATGTGTCATACTTATAAGTTCTTTAGCTTTTATATTTCCCATATTATTCTTACCCTCCCCCTGTCTATTTTATACCTACCATCTATGCTACTTATTCTCTGTACCTTCTCCCCACTTCTCCTCCTCACAATCCCCTGTTGCTAACCCTCCATGTGATCTCCATTTCTATGGTTCTCTTCCTGTTCTAGTTGTTTGCTTAGTTTGTTTTTGTTTTATGGTTGGCTGTTAATAATTCTGAACTTGCTGTCATTTTACTATACATGTTTTTTATCTTCTTTTTCTTATATAAGTCCCTTTAACATTTCATATAATAAGGGCTGGATGATGATGAATTCCTTGATCTTGACCTTATCTGAGAAGCGCTTCATCTGCCCTTCTATTCTAAATGAAAGTTTTGCTGGATAGAGCAATCTTGGATGTAGGCCCTTCCCTTTCATGACTTCGGATACTTCTTTTCAGCTCCTTCTTGCATGTAAGGTCTCTTTTGAGAAATCAGCTGACATCTGAGGGGAACTCCTTTGTAGGTAACTGTCCCCTTATCTCTTGCTGCTTCTAGGATTCTCTCCTTCATTTTAATCTTGGCTAATGTAATTATGATGTGCCTTGGTGTGTTCCTCCTTGGATCCAACTTCTATAGGACTCTCTGAGCTTCCTGGACTTTCTGGAAGTCTATTTCCTTTGCCAGATTGAGGAAGTTCTTTACTATTTGCTCAAATAAGTTTTCCACTTGCTCTTCCTCTTCCCCTTCTGATACCCCTATAATTCGGATGTTGGAACATTTAAAGATGTCCTGGCAATTCCTAAGCCTCTCCTCATTTTTTTGAATTCTTGTTTCTTCATTCTCTTCTGTTTAGTTGTTTCTTTCTTCCTTCTGGTCCACTCCATTGATTTGAGTACCAGTTTCCTTTCCATCACTATTGGTTCCCTATGCATTTTCCTTTATTTCACTTAGCGTAGCCTTCATTTGTTCATCTAGTTTATGACCAAAGTCAACCAATTCTGTGAGCATCTTGATCACAAGCACTTTGAACTGTGCATCTGATAGATTGGCTATCTCTTCATTGCTTAGTTGTATCTGTTTTGGAGCTTTGATCTGTTCTTTCATTTGGGACATGTTTTTTGTCTTGATGCGCCTATTACGTAGTGAGGGTTGGAGCCTTAGGTATTCACAAGGGTGGGGCAACCATATCACTGCATTGGCACCCTGTTTGAGGGACAGGGGTTTAAGAGGAAACAATAGCGCTCGCTCTGCTCTCTGCTGGATTTCAGTTACTTCCTACACTTCCCCCAAGGAAACTAGGCCCTTTTCCTGCTGATTCCCATGTGGGTGGGTTTGTGTACATTCCAGAACCCTTTGGGTCTCTCCAACGAACTCTCCTGTGAAGCTGGGAGTTCCTCCCAGCACCTCAACCCCGACAGATGTTTTGAATTGGTGTTTTGAGGTTTTATATCCCTGCACTGGGACCCTGGGTTATGTGGTCTGTCTCACTCCCCAGTTTTGCCTGATTTATCTGTGTGTGAATGTGGGACCACCTGGTCTGACAGCCACCTTGTGCGCTACATCTCTCCACAATCCACCTCCTGGCTTGGTCTGCCAGCTACAAATTTTTGCCACAAGCCCACTCTGCCCAGCTGCCCGACTACACCCCTCCTACCCGTCTGGATGAATGTGTCTATTTTAAATCCTTGGTTGATGGACTTCCATATAGTTCAATTTTCTATCAGTACTAGTTGTTTTTTGTTTCTAAATTTTTGTTGTCCTTATTTTGGTTGCGTGAGGAGGCACGGTGTCTCTACCTATGCCTCCATCTTCCAGGCACTAAATCTTAACCAGTCTCCAGTTCAAGTGAATATGTGGTGGTAGTAGGTCACCAATCATCTTTCCCAAGAATCTCTTGAATGTCTCTTCCTTACACCCTGCCCAATTACTCAGCTGCCATCTCTTTCCTTCTGGGACACTGACTGATAAAAAAGGTTCTTGGTCAATATTTGTTGAATGCTTTTTTACCATAGGAATATTCTTTAAATGTTCAAACATCTGAATTATAGGGGTACCATAAGAAGAAGAGGAAGAGAAACAAATGGAAAAGTTAGTTGAACAAATAATAAAGAACTTCCCCAATTTAGCAAAGGAAATAGACTTCCAAGGAAGTCTGGGAAGCTCAGAGAGTCCCAAAGAAGAAGGACCCAGGGAGAAACACAAGGCACATCATAATTACATTACCCAAGAAAAAAATGAAGGAGAGAATACTAGAAGCAGCACAAGATAAGGAGGCAGTAACCTACAAAGGAGTGCCCATCAGACTATCAGCTGATTTCTCAAAAGAGACCTTGCAGGCAAGAAGGGGCTGGAGAAAAGTATTCCAATTCATGAAAGGCAAGGACCTACATTCAAGATTGCTTTATCCAGCAAAGCTTTCATTTAGAGTGGAAGGGTAGATAAAGTGCTTCAAAGATAAAGTCAAGTTAAAGGAGTTCATCATCATTTCAAGCTCATATTATATGAAATGCTAAAGAAACTTATCTAAGAAAAAAAGATAGTCCTTGCTTCAGCAGTGCATATACTAAAACTGGAATAATACAGAAAAGATTAGCATGGCCCCTGCACAAGGATGACACACAAGTTCAAGAAGCATTACATATTTTCCCAGAAACTACAGGGGAACTATGATAAACTAACTGTAAAATTTATCAATATGAAAAATGAAATAGAAACTAACAACAAGAGCCAAGAGGAAATGAAGAATATAATTTCTGATCTGAAGAACACAGTGGGAGGAAGCAGAAGATCAAATCAGCAAGTTGGAGGACAAAGTAAAAAAAAAAACAAACAGAAAAAGCAAGAAAAGGAAAAGAGACTCAGAAAGAATAAACAGGGATTAAGAGAAATGCAAGACAATATGAAATGTAACAATATCCGAATAATAGAGATACCCGACAGAGAAGAAGAAGAGTGAGGGATAGAAAACCTATTTTAAAAAGTCATAATAAAATTAGGAAAATTTCCCTAATTTCATGAGAGAAAAAGTCACACAAATCCAAAAAACACAGAGTCCCAATAAGGAGGAACCCAAAGAGGAACACTTCAAATTACAACATCATTAAAATGGCAATATTCCAAGACGAAGAGAGAATCCTAAAGGCAGCAAAGGAGAAAAAGGAAGTAATATACAAGGGGGTCTCAATAAGGTAGGCTACTGACTTCTCAATAGAAACGCTCCAAGCAAGAAGAGATTGGCAAGAAATATTCCAAGTAATGAGAAACAGAGGCCTGCAACCAATGCTACTTTATCCAGCAAGGCTCTCAATCAAGATAGAAGGCCAAATAAAGAGCTTCCAAGACAAAAGAAGTCTAAAAGAATATGCCTCCACCAAACCAGCTCTAGAAGAAATACTAAAAGGACTGCTTTAAGGAAAGGAAGGAAAAGAGAGAGACAGAGAGGAACGGTGGTACAAAAATGGCAATGAATGAGTACCTATCAATAATAACCTTAAATGTAAATGGATTAAATGCTCCAATCAAAAGACATAGAATAGCTGAATGGATAAGAAAGCATGACCCACACATATGCTGCCTACAAGAGACCCACCTCAGGACAAAACACCAACACAAACTAAAAGTGAAGGGCTAAAGAGAAATTTCCCAAGTAAAGGGATAGGAAAAAAAAGCCAGGGTACCAATTCTCATATCATACAAAATAGGCTTCAAAAAAAGGGCCATAGATAGAGATCCAGAAGGTCACTTCATAATACTCTAGGGAAGAATACACCAGGAACACATAAACATTGTAAATATATATGCACCCAACACAGGAGCACCCAAATATATAAAGAAAATCTTAGAGGACTTCAAGAAAGATATTGACAACAACACAGTTATACTAGGGGATTTCCACACCCCACTGTCAACAATGCACAGATCTTCCAAACAAAATATCAACAAAGATATTGTGGCATTGAACAACACCCTAGATGAAATGCACTTAACTGATATATATAGAAACCTTCATCCCAAAGAAGCTAAATAGACATTCTTTTCAAATGCACATGGAACATTTTCAAAGATAGACCACATGAAGGTCACAAAATAAGCCTGAACAAATACAAGAAAACTGAAATCATATCAACCATTTTCTCCAACCACAAAGGAATGAAATGAGAAACCAACCCCAAGGGGGTAAAAAAACCAGAACTCTCAAAATCATGCAGATTGAATAGCATGCTATTAAACACTTAATCGGTCAAGAATGAAATTAGGAAAGAAATCAAAGTTTTGGGAAACAAATGAAAATGAACTCACGACAACCCAAAACTTATGGGACACAGCAAAGGCAGTCCTGAGAGGGAAGTTCATAACAATACAGGCCTACCTAAAGAAGATAGAAACATTTCAAACAAACACCCTAACCCTATGCCTACAAGAATTCAAGGAACAACAGGAAAGAGAGTCCAGAGCAAAGAGAAGAAAGAAAATGACCAAGATCAGAGCAGAATTAAATGACATAGAGACTAAAAGCACAAATCTAAGGATCAATTAATCCAGGAGCTAGTTCTTTGAAAGGATAAACAAAATCAATAAGTCTTAAAGCAGGCTCATCAAGAAAATAAGAGAGAGGACACATAAACACAATGAGATTACAAATGACACAACAGAAATACAAAGGATTGTAAGAAAGTACTATGAAGAACAGTATGCCAAGAAATTTGAAAACCTAGGTGAAATGGACAAATTTCTAGGAAAATATAATCTTCCAAAACTCAATGAAAAAGAAGCAGAAAACCTGAATAGACCAATAACAGATGACAATATCGAAGCAGTAATTAAAAAACTCCCGTCTTACAAAAGCCCTGCACCAGATGGTTTCACAGGAGAATTCTAAAAAGGCATTTAAGGAAGAGCTAACCCCTATTCTTCACAGAACATTGCAAAAAATCCAAAATGATGGAAAACTCCCAAACTCTTTATTTATTTTTCCCCCAATTTTTTAATTTAATTATTTTTCAATTACAGTTTTCTGTCTATTACTCCCATCCCATCCCACCTCCGTGCTCCCACTCCCTACCATTTCCACCCTTCTCAGTTGTTGTCCATGTATCCTTTTTATATGTTCCTATAAATCCCTCCAATATTTCCCCTGAAATTCCCTCCCCTCTCCCCTCTGGTCACTGTCAGCCTGTTTTCTATTACAGTGTCTTTGGTTATATTTTGCCTGCTTGTTTGTTTTGTTGTGTAGCTTCCTGGTAAAGGTGAGATCATATGGTATTTGTCCTTCAACGCCTGGCTTATTTCACTCAACATAATGCTTTCCGGTTCCATTCATGATGTTGCAAAAGGTAGGAGCTCCCTCTTTCTTCCTGCAGCATAAAATTCCATTGTGTATATGTACCATAGTTTTTTGATCCATTCATTTACTGATGGGCACCTAGGTTGTTTCTGACTCTTGGCTATTGTAAATTGTGCTGCAAAGAACATTGTGGTGCATAGGTTCTTTCGGATTGGTGTTTTAGGGTTCTTAGGATACAATCCTAGCAGTGGAATTGCTGGATCAAAAGGCAGATCCAATTTTAGTTTTCTGAGAAAATTCCATACTGTTTTCCATAATCGTTGTACCAGTCTGCAGTCCCACCAACAGTATACCAGAGTCTCCTTTTCCCCACACCCTCTCCAACATTTGTTGTTTATTGCTTTGTTTATGATAGCCATTCTCACTGGTGTAAAGTGGTATCTCATTGTGATTTTAATTTGCATCTCTCTGACAGCAAGCGATATTGAGCATCTCCTCATGTATCTCTGGATCCTCTGTATGTCCTTGCAGAAATGTCTGTTCAAGTCCTTTCCCCATTTTTTAATTAGGTTAGTTGTCTTCTTAGAGTGAAGTCCTGTGAGTTCTTTGTATATTTTGGAGATTACACCTTTGTCTGAGGTATCATTGGCAAATAAGTTTTCCCATACAGTTGGTTGTCTTTTTATTTGAATGCTGTTTTCTTTAGCTGCACAGAAGCTTTTTATTTTGATGAGATTCCATTTGTTTGTTCTTTCCTTTATATTCCTTCCTCCAGGGGACATATCAGTAAAAATATTGCTGCATGAAATATCTGATATTTTCCTGCCAATGTTCTCCTCTAGGACTTTAATGGTGTCACGGCTTATATTTAAATCTTTTATCCACCTTGACTTTATTTTGGAGTATGATGTAAGTTGGTGCTCGAGTTTCATTTTTTTGCATGTAGCTGTCCAGTTTTCCCAACACCATTTGTTCAAGAGGCTATTTTTACCCTATTTTATTTTACTGCCCCCTTTGTCAAATATTAATTGACTGTAGAGAGTTGGGTTTATTTCTGGGTTCTCTATTCTGTTCCATTGGTCTATGTGCCTGTTTTTATGCCAGTACCAGGGTGTTTTGATTACAGTGGCCTTGTAATACAGTTTGATATCAGGCATTGTGATCCCTCCTACTTTGTTCTTCTTTCTTAACATTGCAGGTGCTATTCGGGGTCTTTTATGATCCCATATAAATTTTTGAAGTGTTTGTTCTCTGTCTGTGAAATAGGCCATTGGTAATTTAAAAGGTATTGCATTGAATCTGTAAATTGCTTTGGGTAGTATGGACATTTTGATGATGTTAATTCTTCCAATCCATGAACACGGTGTATGTTTCCATTTATTTGTGTCTTCCTTGATTTCTTTCTTCAGTGTCGCGTAGCTTTCAGCATACAGGTCTTTTACCTCCTTGGTTAGATTTATTCCCAGATATTTTATTTTTGGATTTGCTATATCAAATGGGATTTTTTTTCTTGATTTCTGCTTCTGCTGATTCATTTTTAGTATATAAAAATGCCTTGGATTTCTGGATATTGACTTTGTATCCTGCTGTTTTGCCAAATTCATTTATTATTTAGAGTAGCTTTTTGGTAGAGTATATAGGATTTTCCACGTACACTATCATGTCATCTGCAAACAATGACAGTTTTGTTTCCTCCTTTCCAGTTTGAATTCCTTTTATTTCATTTTTCTTGTCTGATCACGGAGGCTAAAAGTTCCAATACTATATTGAATAGAAGTGGTGAAAGTGGACAACCTTGTCTTGTTCCCGATCTTAGTAGAAAAGCTTTTAGTTTTTGCCCATTGAGTATGATGTAGGCTGTAGGTCTTTCATATATGGCCTTTATTATATTGAGGAATGCTCCCTCTGTTCCCACTTTGCTGAGTACCTTTATCATAAATGGGTGTTGTACATTATCAAAAGATTTTCCACATCTATTCATATGACCATGTGGTTTTTGTCCTTGCTTTTGTTTATGTGGTGTATTACATTTACTGATTTGCGGATATTGTACCATCCTTGCATCTCTGGGATGAATCCCACTTGGTAGTGGTGTATGATCTTTTTGATGTATTGTTGGATGCGATTTGCCAATATTTTGTTGAGGATTTTAGCATCTATGTTCATCAGCGATGTTGACCTAAAGTTTTCTTTCTTTGTTGTGTCTCTATCTGATTTTGGAATTAGGATGATGCTGGCTTCATAAAAAGAGTTGGGGAGTTTCCCATTGTTTTGGATTTTTTGGAATAGTCTATGAAGAATAGGGGTTAGCTCTTCCTTAAATGCTTTCTAGAATTCTCCTGTGAAACCATCTGGTCCAGGGCTTTTGTGTGATGGGATTTTTTTGATTACTGCTTCAATTTCATTTGCTGTTATTGGTATGTTCACCTTTCTGTTTCTTCTTCATTGAGTTTAGGAAGATTATATTTTTCTAGAAATGTGTCCATTTCACCTAGGTTTTCAAATTTCTTGGCATACAGTTCTTCATAGTAATTCCTTACAATCCCTTCTATTTCTGTGGTATCATTTGTAATCTCTCCTCTTTCATTTCTGATTGTGTTTATTTGGGTCCTTTCTCTTCCTTTCTTAATGAGCCTACTTAAAGGCTTGTCTATTTTGTTTATCTTTTCAAAAAACCAAGTCTTGGATTCATTGATCCTTAGAATTGTGCTTTTAGTCTCTATGTCATTTAATTCTGCTCTGATCTTTGTTATTTCCTTCCTTGTACTTGCTCTGGGCTGTCTTTTTTGTTGTAGTTCGAGTTTTTGCAGGCGTCAGTTTACGTTGTTTGTTTCAAATGTTTCTATTTTTTTTAGGTAGGCCTGTATTGTTATGAACTTCCCTCTCAGGACTGCCTTTGCTGTGTCCCATAAGTTTGGGGTTGTTGTGAGTTCATCTTCATTTGTTTCCAGAAACTTTTTGATTTCTTGCATACTTTCAATCTTGACCCATTCGTTATTTAATAGCATACCATTCAGTCTCCACGATTTTGTGTGTTTTGGGTTTTATTCTTTGGGGTTGGTTTGTAAGTTCAGTCCCTTGTGGTCAGAGAAAATGGTTGCTATGATTTCAGTTTTCTTGTATTTGTTCAGGCTTATTTTGTGACCTATCATGTGGTCTATCTTTGAAAATGTTCCATGTGCATTTGAAAAGAATGTGTATTTAGCTTCTTTGGGATGAAGTGCTCTATATATATCAGTCAAGTCCATTTCATCTAGGGTGTTGTTTAGTGTAGCTATATCTTTGTTGATATTTTTCTTGGAAGATCTGTCCATTTTTGACAGTGGAGTGTTAAAGTTCCCTACTATAATTGTGTTACTGTCAATGTCTTTCTTGAAGTCTTCTAGGATTTTTCTTATATATTTGGGTGCTCCTATATTGGGTGCATATATATTTATGATGTTAATGTCTTCTTGGTGGATTCTTCCCTTGAGTATTATGAAGTGACCTTCTGGGTCTCTCTTTATGGCCCTGTTTTTGAAGTCTATTTCGTCTGATATTAGAATTTCTGCCCTGGCTTTTTTTTCTTGACCATTTGCTTGGAAAATTTGTTTCCAGCCTTTCACTTTGAGTCTGTGATGGTCTTTTGTCCTGAGGTGGATCTCTTGTAGGCAGCATATGTGTGGGTCATGCTTTCTTATCCATTCAGCTATTCTATGTCTTTTGATTGGAGCATTTAATCCATTTACATTTAAGGTTATTATTGAAAGGTACTTATTCATTGCTATTTTTCTACCAGAGTTCCTCTCTGTCTCTCTCTTTTCCTTCCTTTCCTTAAAGCAGTCCTTTTAGTATTTCTTGTAGAGCTGGTTTGGTGGAGGCATATTCTTTTAGACTTCTTTTTTCATGGAAGCTCTTTTTGCCTTCAATCTTAATTGAGAGCCTTCCAGGGTAAAGTAGCGTTGGTCGTAGGCCTCTGGTTCTCATTACTTGAAATATTTTTTTCCAATTCTTTTCTTGCTTGGAGTGTTTCCATTGAGAAGTCAGTAGGTAACCTCATTGGGGCTCCCTTGTATGTTACTTCCTTTTTCTCCCTTGCTGCCTTTAGGATTCTTTCTTTGTCTTGGAAGTTTGCCATTTTAATGATGATGTGTCTTGAAGTGGGCCTCTTTGGGTTCTTCTTGAATGGGACACTTTGTGACTCCTGGATTCGTGTAACTTTTTCTCTCATCAAATTAGGAAAATTTTCCATCATTACTCTTTCAAATAGGTTTTCTATCCTTTGTTGTTCTTCTTCTTCTGGTATTCATATTTTTCGGATGTTATTACATTTCATATTATCTTGCATTTCTCTTTGTCCCTCTTCATTCTTTTTGAGTCCCTTTTCCATTTCTTGCTCTTTCTGGGAGATTTTTTCTACTGTGTCCTCCAACTCACTGATCCAATCTTCTGCCTCATCAATCTTGCTTTTCATTCCTTCTACTGTGTTCTTCAGTTCCAAAATTGTATTCTTCATTTCCTGTTGACTTTGGCTGATAGTTTCTATTTCCTTTTTCATGTTGATATAGTTTGCGGAGAGCTCATTGTAGCTCCCCTCTAGTTTCTGGTAGGTCCCCTCTAGTTTCTGGTATCTCATTGTGAGCTATTTGAATTTCCTGATAACTAGTACTTTGAATTCAATATCTGATAGCTGACTTGCCTCTCTTTCATCTGACATTATTTCTGAGACTTCCAACTTTTCTTTCATTTGGGCATTATTTTTTTTGTCTTCCCATTGCTTTTGAGACTCTTCCTTGTTGGTTTCAAACTGTCCAATCCAGTTTTTCTGCTTTCGGCAGGACCCCTCTGTGGGCTGGGTTGTAGGCCCAGGCGCACTCCCGCCCGCCAGCCAGGCTTCCAGTCTGGGGTGTGGATGCCTACCCACCCGACAGGCTGCCTGGGTCCCACGGGATCTGGTACTGGTCCTTCCCAGTCCTGTGGCTGGGTGAGAAGCAAGTCAAGCTGCCTTCACAGGAGAACACCTCAGTCCACTTTCCAGTAAAAACTTCTCCAGAAAGCATGTCTCTCAGCCCAGTTCAATTCCCAACCTGACTGGTTAGGACAATGCTCCTCTCAAATTTCCTGGGCTGGCAGGCTGGTGGGGTGGCGGCCACAGCGATGGCAACTGAACATGGCCCCCTTTCCTCGCCACCCTCCCTGCACACCTAGGCAGACAGGTCTCTGCCACCCATCCCCGCCTAGATGGTGAGGGAGGGAGCCAGCTCTCCCAGGGACCTCGCAGCCGGCCCAATGCTCCACTGGGTGCTGGGCTCCCTATGAGTCCTCCGTGGCACTTGCCACAGACGGAAGCTTCTACACCACTAACGCAGCAGCAGCGGCAGCTCCGAGGCGTTTTGGGCTGGCTGAGCGCAGCTGGCCGAGGGCAGCAGGCCCTGCCGCTGCTGCTTTTGTCTCTGCTCACAGGTGCTGGGCTCCCCAGGAATCCTCTGTGACAGATGCCCCGATGCTGGCCAGAGACAGAAGCCTCTGGGCCCTGGAAGCTGCGGCAGCAGCAGCTTTGAGGTCTTTACGCACTGGCCAGTGGCTGCTGGTCCCGCTGCAGCTGCTTTTCACTTTACTCAGGGGTGCCTGGCTCCCGAGGGCAGCCGGCCCTGCCACTGCTGCTTTTGTCTTTACTCACAGGTGCCGGAGTCCCAAAGAGACATCTGTGGCAGACGCCCCTGTCGCTGGGTGCAGGTGAAAGCCTCTGGGCCTTGACTGCTGTGGCAGCTGCGACTCCGAGGTCTTTATGTGCTGGCCAATGTCTGCTGTCCCGCCATCACCGCCACCACCGCCGCCAACACTGCTGCTGCCCTTGACTTTACTCAGGGTTGCCCGGCTCCTGCTGAGTTCTCTGTGGCAGACACCCCTGTCGCTGGGGACAGAAGGAAGGAAGCCTCTGGGCTCTGATCCCTGCAGCAGCCACAGCTCGGAGGTCTTTACGCACCAGCCAATGGCTGCCACTGGCCTGGCTGCCTCCGTCCTTACTTGAGTCCCTGAGACCCCCAACGACCTGTAGCTGTCTGGTTTGTCACTATCTCTGGTCTCTTATTTTCATAAATGCTGGGGAATTCTTGGTTGGGGAGTTGACTGCACTGTTCTTCAGTAAATGTGCCCGGATGTTCTCCCAGAGGTATGAGAACTAGAGTCGCTCCATCCTACTCCACCGCCATTTTCTCTCCTAACCCCCAAACTCTTTTTATGAAGCCAGCATCATCCTAATTCCAAAACCAGATAGAGACACAACAAAGGGGAAAAAAACTTCAGGCCAATATCGCTGATGAACATAGAGGCTAAAATCCTCAATAAAATATTCACAAATCGCATCGAACAGTACATCAAAAAGATCATACACCATGACCAAGGGGGATTAATTCCAGGGATGCAAGGATGGTTCAATATTTGCAAATCAGTAAATGCAATATATCACATAAACAAAGGCACAATGAAAACCAAATAATCATATCCATCGATGCGGGAAAAGCTTTTGATAATGTACAACACCCATTTATGATAAAGGCACTCAGAACAGTGGGAATAAAGGGAGCACTCCTCAATATAATAATAGCCATATATGAGAGGCCTACAGCCAACATCATACTCAATGGGCCAAAACTAAAATCTTTTCCACTAAGATCAGGAAAAACACAAAATTGACCACCTTCACCACTTCTACTCAATATAGTATTGGAAGTTTTAGTCTCAGCAATCAGACAAGAAAAGGAAATGAAAGGCATCCAAATTGGAAAGGAGGAAACAAGCTAGCATTTTTCGCAGATGACATGATGGTGTATCTGGAAAATCCTATAGCCTCTACCAAAAAATCGCTTGGACTAATAAATGAATTTGGCAAAACAGCAGGTTACAAAGTCAATATCCAGAAATCAAAGGCATTTTTGTATACTAAAAATGAATCAGGATAAGCAGAAATCAAGAAAAAATCCCATTTGATATAGCAAAACCAAAAATAAAATATCTAGGGATAAACCTAACCAAGGAAGTAAAAGACCTGTATGCAGAAAACTACAAACCATTGAAGAAAGATATCAGGGAAGACACAAACAAATGAAAACATATACTGTGTTCATGAATTGGAAGAATTAACAAAATCAAAATATCCATACTATCAGAAGCTATTTACAGGTTCAATGCAATACCTATAAAAGTACCAATGGCATATTTCACAGACAGAGAACAAACACTTCAAAAATTTATTTGGAACTATAAAAGGCCCTGAATAGCAGCTGCAATTCTGAGAAAGAAGAACAAAGTAGGAGGGATCACAATACCTGATATCAAACTGTATTACAAGGCCACTGTAAACAAAACAGCCTGATACTGGCATAAAAACAGGCTCATATACCAGTGGGACAGAACAGACAGCCCAGAAATAAACCCAAATCTCTGCAGTCAATTAATATTCAACAAAAGTGGCAGTAACATAAAATGGAGTAAAGATAGCCTCTTCAACAAATGGTGTTGGGAGAACTGGACAGCTACATGCAAAAAAATGAAACTTGAACATTGACTTACATCATACACCGAAATAAAGTCAAGGTGGATAAAAGACTTAAATATAAGCCATGACACCATTAAAATCCTACAGGAGAACATAGGCAGGAAAATCTCAGATATTTCACATAGCAACATTTTTACTGATACATCCCCTAGAGCAAGGGACATAAAGGAAAGAATAAACAAATGGGATCTCATCAAAATTAAAAGCTTCTGCATGGCTAGGAAAACAGTATTAAAATAAAAAGAGAAGCAACTGTTTGGGAAAACTTATTTGCCAATGATACCTCAGACAAAGGTTTAATCTCCAAAATACAGAAAGAACTTACACGACTCCATTCTAAGACAAGCAACCCAATTAAAAAATAGGCAAAGGACTTGAACAGACACTTCTCCAGGGAGGACATATAGAGGATCAAGAGACATATGAAAAGATGCTCAATATCGCTAGCTATCAGGGAGATACAAATTAAAACCACAATCAGATACCACTTTACACCAGTCAGAATGGCCATCTTAAACAAAGCCACAGAGAAATGTTGGAGACGTTGTGGGAAAAGGGGGACCCTAGTTCACTGTTGGTGGGATTGCAGACTGGCACAACCATTATGGAAAACAGTATGGAATTTTCTCAGAAAACTGGAAATGGATCTGCCTTTTGATCCAGCAATTTCTCTCTTAGGAGTATATCCTAAGAACCCTGAAACACCAATCCAAAAGAACCTTTGCACCCCAATGTTCATAGCAGCACAATTCACGAGAGCCAAGAGTTGGAAGCAACCTAGATGCCCATCAGTCAATGACTGGATCAAAAAACTATGGTACATTTACACAATAGAATTCTGTGCTGCAGAAAGGAAGAAGGAATTATTACCCTTTGCAACATCATGGATGGTACTGGAAAGCATTATGCTGAGCAAAATAAGCCAGGTGGTGAAAGACAAATACCATATGATCTCACCTTTTACAGGAACCTAAATAACAAAACAAGCAAGCAATCAAAATATAACCAAAGACACTGAAGTAGAGAACAGGCTGATAGAGACCAGAGGCAAGAGGGGAGGGAATTTTAGGGGAAAAGGGGAAGAAGGGTTTACAGGAACAAGTATAAAGGGCACATGGACAAAAACTAAGGGATGTGAAAATGGGAGGGAAATGGGGAGCCCGGGGAGGGGTAGTTGGGATGGGAGTAAAAGACAGAAAACTGTACTTGAACAACAATTAAAATAAATATTTTTTTAAAAAAAAAGAAGATAAAAACATGAATAGTAAAATGAAAGCAAACTTATAATTATTTACAACCACATGTAAAACAAAAACAAACCAACTACATAAACAGCTAGAACTGGAACAGAACCACAGAAATGGAGATCATGTGGTGGGTTAGCAACAGGGGAGTGAAAGGAGGAGAGAGGGGGAATAGGTACAGAGAATAAGTAGCATAGATGATAGGTAGAAAATAGACAAGGGGAGGGCAAGAATAGTATAGAAAATGTAAAAGCTAAAGAACATATAAGTATGACACATGGACATGAACTAAAGGGGGTTATGTGGGTGGGAGAGGGTGTGCAGGGTGGAGGGGAGTGAAGGGGGAAATGGGACCAGTGTAATAGCATAATCAACAAAATATGTTACTAAATTAAAGAAATATATTAGTTCAGTTAAATTATGGCTAAAATTGTTACAATGAGCTTATAAAAAACAATTCACGAATATGTATGTGTGTGTGTATGTGTGTATATATATATATATATATATATATATATATATACTTTTTTAAGGATTTTATTTGTTTTTAGAGAGAAGGGAAGGGAGGGACAAAGACAGGGAGAGAAACATCAATGTGTGTTTGCCTCTGGCATGCTCCCTACTGGGGACCTGGCCTGATACCCAAGCATGTACCCTGACTGGAAATCAAACCAGTGACCCTTTGGTTCGCAGGCCAGCACTCAATCCACTGAGCTACACCAGCTGGGCATAAATTTATTTTTTTTTTTAGACAGAGTTCTGGAGATGTGGTTCTCAAATAAAAGAGTATATCAGAACCACCTGAACAGCTGGTTAAACATTGCTGGGTCTGGGGAAAGGGAAGATTTATAATCTGCATTACTAACAAGTTCTCTGGTAATGTTGATTCTTCTAGGCTTGGAGACTACAGTTATTACAAACATTGCACTAGAGAAATGCCAGGGGTTTCTATTACATATAGATCCAAGTCTCGTGGCTACATTAATATTTTTACAAACACAAAATGCCAAATGTAATATATTCAATGCTTTATTTTATACTTTTCTGATCACTAAAATCTAAATAGAGGTTTTTCTTAGAGAAAAAAATAAAAAGAAAGAAAAGAGCAAGAGGTGAAAAAAAAGCAGTGACAGGAATAACAGCCCCATTCTAGGAAGGGCTGCACACCTTTGCAGGGCACACCAAAAATGGCCCATGGAGCTGAACCTGGTAAAGATAGCAGTTAAGCCAAGGTTCAGGGATTCCTGAAGCTTGGGCACATGTGGATCTTTTTCCTGCCCTACCCCAGTGGGCTGCACTGCATGAAACAGGGCCACACATCCCCCAAAGTGCACTGGACATGCCTCTTCCTTCAGGATCTTTAGGCCCCAGTACCCTGCTCTCTACACTTATGTGCACTCATTCACAAGCTTGTCCAGCACTTAGATACATGGAGTCACATTCACAAGCAAAGAGTGCTTCTAATTTTAGGCTCCATCATGGACTCAGTTTCCAATGCCAGGGCCAAAGTGTATGGGTCAGTCTCCTTAGCTGACTGACATAGGGTTACTTTAAAGGCAGGGAGACCTAAGGACTCAGCCAAGGAGGAACTGCATTCTGTACCCCACTGGTGTAAGAAAAAATTTTATTGACTAACTGGAACTGCCTGGTCTCATTAGGAAGGTCCAGGTGCTGATCCTGAAATTCTATCCAGTTCTGCTTCACTCTGCAATAACCAGCTGATAAGAAAGCAGAGTGCTAGGAGGACAGTCCCTAGGAGGTCCCCTAGCCCTGTGAGGTAGGGGATACAGTGGTTGTCAGGATCCAGGGCCTGGTGCCACATCAGCCGAGCCATCACTTCTGCCAGGTACAGCAGGATTGTCACCTGTCATAAGAGCAGGCAGACACAAAAGATAAAGACCAAGTCAGAAAGTCAAGTGTCACTAAGAAACACTATCAGATTTTAAGGGCAGACACCAATGTGGACATATCAACCCCAGGTAGTTTCCCTTCCCCAAGCTTCCCTTGGGGTCTGACACCCAGCTGTGAGCTCACACAGGGGCCAAAGAAGTTCACTCTCTTCCATACTTGCCTAGCCTCCCTCCCTATAGTTGGGCCCTGCTCCTAGCATGCTGAAGAGCCAGCCAGACCTGCTGCTACTCATTAGCCTTCATCTTCTCTGATGCATCAGCTCCACTCAATATCCCTGGAACCTTAGACACAAAAGTTGCTCAGACTTGCTTGGGTTTTCTGGAGACCCTTGCATGGGTAGTTTTGGATGGGTGGCCTTTCCTGAAGGTGCTATGGGGTAGTTCACACAGCCCTGGTCAGGTCTCAGGGCTTCTCACTCTCTTGTTGTAGGCTGACCCCAGCCCCTTTCTGCTGCTGCTCAGAACAGTTTCTCAGACTGTCCTAGCCTATTCTTCAGGGTCAGAGGCATGCTGGACTACAAATGCTACAACTCAAGGATTTGAAAATGCTAGTCCCTTACAATTACCCAACCATGCCCACAGTAATCCCTGCAGAGGCCCCAGGCACACCGGAAAATCAACCAGCTTGGCAGAGTTTGCTGTGTCCTTAACCTTTGAGGCAGGTACCAGTAGGCACCAGCTTAATCTTTCATGTCCTTATCACCATCCATCACTGACTAAAGTCCACACATGCCTTTTAGAAACACCCCAGCAGGGATGTGGTCCCTGCCCACCTCCTATCTGTGCTGAGTGATGCACATGGGCCAGTTCATCAGCAGGATCTTGCTTCATGGTAACATTCTGCATTTTCAGGATGGCTCCTCTGATCCTCTGGTGAGGAGTGAGCTGTATGAAATAAGAACTGTGCTTTGTGAAGGGTGGAATAATGAGTGTACTGTGTGGATGGTGGCCTATGCAGTGTGCAACATGGAGTATGCTATGTGGAGTGTGCAGTATGGAGTATCCAGTATGGAGTGTGAAGTGGCCTCTAGGTCTGGATCATGCCCTTGGCCTTGAATAAGTTAACCGGATGGGGACTGTGCCCTGCATGCCCAGGAACACCCAACTCCACCTCCTTAGCATCTCTCTCAGGACAGGGAACAACAAAGCTTGCTAGCTGCCTAACCACTGAATGCTGCTTTGCTGCTGCAACAGCTGTCCTTACCTGGATCAGGCCTGCTAGCAGATAGAATGCCACAAAGATCTTGCTGTTTGGGACTGAATGGCCTTCCACCAGGTAGATAACATAGAAGAAAATCAGATGGCCCGGAATCACCAGAAAGATCAGAACTCGAGCTGACATGGAATTGATTTCTGGAATAAATAAACCAAGGAGGTTGCGTGACTTACCTGACAGCAGAGGCCACTTACAAATGTGACAGTTTTTTAAGGCATCCACATTCATTCCACTATTTCCTGAATGTGCCAAAGTGTAGTTTCCACAGCCCTGGTGGACTATGTTGCAGGTATGTTTCTGTAGATGGGAATATAATCCCATCCCTCCCCTAATGGAGCTGACACTTTAAGAGAAGAGAGAAAAACTGGAATTGAGCAGCAGAAACAAACAAGAAAGGTCATTTCAAATTGGGACAAGTACTAGGAATAAAATAAGCCAGGGTAATGTGATAGAAAATAAAGTGTCTATTAGTGGGAATGAGCTACTGCAGGTAGCTCCCTCAAGGAGATGCTCTCTCAAGGGGATGACATTTAAGCTAAATTCTGACTCTGGGGCGAAAATATTATAGTCAGAAGAAAGAGAATGTGCATGGGGCTTAAGGTGGGAAGACCCTGAGAATGTCGAAGAACAAAAGCTCAGCACATGGAATTAAGTGATCGTGCTGGGGAGGGTGGTGCACTCATGGGGCCTTTGGCACATTGGTGGGTGGGAGTGATCATCGTTCTCTTCAGGATCTAGCACTTTGAGTTTGAGACTCTGAAAGAAATGTGATTTACCCTGCCCATCTCTTTAAAACTATAACACGTGAATATGATGGGTTTTTCA
Source organism: Sturnira hondurensis (assembly GCF_014824575.4). Classification (NCBI taxonomy): domain Eukaryota; kingdom Metazoa; phylum Chordata; class Mammalia; order Chiroptera; family Phyllostomidae; genus Sturnira; species Sturnira hondurensis. The sequence goes on from NW_028097129.1 coordinate 28,857, forward strand.
AACATGAAGAGTTTCAATGAAAAGTAAGTCTTCATTTGCTTATGAGTTAATATAATGTATATTATCAACCTCATAAGGAAAAGGAAAAAAAATCATATGTAGCTTAGAAGCTGAAAAGTCTACTATAAAATAATATATAGAGAAAGAATGGAAACACACAAGAGCACCAAAATCTATTTAGGATGACAAATTAGACAAGGTGTAGAAAAATTAGACAAGTTGCAAAAAACTTAAAGAGTAAGCAAAATAACTATTATTACCAGCTGACATAAAAACCAAGAAAATTTATACACAGCCACATAAAAAAATATAACCAAACACACTGAAATAGAGAACAGGCAGACAGGGACCAGAGAAGAGATAGGAGGGAATTTCAGGGGAAAAGGGGAAGGATTCACATGAACAAGTATAAAGGACACATGGACAAAAACTAACAGGGGTGGAAATGGGAGGGAGGTGGGGAGCACTGGGCGGGGTGGGCTGGGATGGGAGTAAAAGACAGAAAACTGTACTTGAACAATAATTAAATTTAAAAAATGTAAAAAAAAAGAATTCAGCAAGTATTTAGGTGATTCTACAGACAGTTTCCACCCCAAATCCATGTTGTAACCTAACTCACAATGTGATGATATTTGGAGGTGGGGCCTTTGTAAAGTAATTAGGTCCTGATGGTAGAATCTTCATGAACAGGATTCATGCCCTTATAAGAGAGACCCAAGAAAGCTTTCTCACCCTTTCAACCACATAAGGACGCAGTGAGATGACAGCTGTCTATAAACCAGGAAGCAGACCGTCAACAGACATGGGTTTGCTAGTGCCTTGAGCATGGACTTTCAGCCACCAGAACTATAAAAAAATAAATTTCTGTTTATTGTTTTATGTTTCTGTTATAGCAGCCTGAACTGAGACAAGTATCTAAATAATAGAGAAAGTAGCTTTCTATCTCTTTCCAGCAATCAAGATGTCGAAGAGAGGATGTGGTAGGCCCTCTGTTGCAAAATTCTGGATTTCCCTGTCTTCTGGATCACTATCTTCCGGTAGGAACAGTGATCGACTATGCTGACAACCCAGGAGCCAAATATCTGTATATCACCTCTGTGAAGGAGATCAAGGGATGATTAAACAGACCTCCTGCTGCTGGTATGGGTGACATGGTGATGGCCACCATCAAAAAAGGCAAACCGGAGCTCAGAAAGAAGGTAATAATTTGTAGTAATTTGACAACAAAAGTCATAGTAATTTGACTATGACTATGACCAGCAGTAGTGATTTGACAACAAAAGTCATACTGGAGAAAAGACTGTGTGTTTCTTTACTTTGAAGATAATACAGAGGCTACAATAAACAATACAGGTGAAATGAAAGGTTCTGCCATCACAGGACAAGTTGCAAAGGAGTGTGCAGATTCGTGGCCCAGGATTGCAACCAATACTGGAAGCACTGAACAATTCTCTAGTGTATTTGTAAAGAAAAAAAAAATTAAAAATTATTCCTCTCCCCCCAGAAAAGAAAGTACATACTTTTTCTATATACAAATGGAAGTCAAATTATAATAGTGACTTCCATCCTAGACAAGATGAAACAGACACACTTATTCCTGTTCTTCTCACTAAATACAACTAAAAACCCTGCTTTCAGAATCTTCTTATGTTTGTTTTTATATAATATAAAATGTTTATATAACTATAAAATGATATAATGTTTGTTTTTATATAACATAAAAACAAACACAAGACTTCCGGCCAAGATGGAGGCATAGGAGGAAACACTGTGCGGATAAAGAGAATAAGTAGCATAGACAATGGGGGAAAATAGACAGTGAGAGGGCAAGAGGAGTATGGGAAATGTAGAAGCTAAAGAACTTATGAAACATGGACATGAACTAAAGAGGGGAATGTGGGGGAAAGGGTATGCAGCATGGAGGGGAATGAAGCGGGGGGGGGGGGAATGGGACAACTGTAAAGGCATAATCAGTGAAATAAAAAATAAAATTAAGACTTCCGGCCAAGGTGGAGATGTAGGTGGAAACACTGTGCTTCCTCGCACAACCAAGTTTAAAGACAACAAAGTTTTAGTAACAAAAATGAAGCCAAAACCCAGAAAATTGAACTGTATGGAAGTCCAACAACTAACCATTCAGCCAGACTGGTAAGAGGGGAGGAGTCAGTGGCAGAGCAGGGTCAGGCAGGAAACTGTGGCTGGCAGATCCCAGGCATGGGGTGGCAACAGGCGGACCCAGTGAGGGTGCAAGGCAGCAGGCTGACCGTGGTCACACATTCACACGCAGATAAACCAAGCAAATGAGCAAGCAGTGAGACAGACCACTCAGGCTAGGGCCCCAGCGAAGGGAATTAGAGCCTGAAAGCACCAGTTGGAAAGACTTTTGGGGCTGAGGTGCTGGGAGAAGCTACCAGGCTGACAGAAAGTTTGTTGAAGAGACCCACAGAGTCCTAGAGGGTACACAAGCCCATACACCTGGGAACCAGCACTAGAAGGGCCCAATTTGGTGTGGGAAGAGGCAGAGGGGACAAAAATCTGAGAGCAGAACAAGCGCCATTGACCCTCTCTGACCCCGCCCTCACATACAGCATCACAACCCAGCAACCTGGGTTGCCCCGCCCTAGTGAACACCTAAGGCTCCGCTCCTTGTTGTAACAGGTGCGAACAGGCCAAAACATTACCATTCAAGAACAGCTCAAAGCCCCAGAGCCAATAAATCTAAGCGAGCAAGAGATAGCTAACCTTTCAGATGCACAGTTCAAAATACTGGTGATCAGGGTGCTCACAGAACAGGTTGATTTTAGTCACAAATTAGAGGAACAGATGAAGGCTAAACTAATTGAAATGAAAGGAAATGCACAGGAAACCAATAGTGATGGAAAGGAAACTGGGACTCAAATCAATGGAGTGGATCAGAAGGAAGAACAAAATGACTAAACAGAAAAGAATGAAGAAACAAGAATTCAAAAAAATGAGGAGAGGCTTAGGAACCTCCAGGACATCTTTAAACGTTCCAACATCTAAATTATAGGGGCACCAGAAGGGGAAGAGGAACAGCCATAAGTGGAAAACTTATTTGAACAAATAATGAAGGAGAACTTCCCCAGTCTGGCAAAGGAAATAGACTTCCAGGAAATCCAGGAAGCTCAGAGAGTCCCAAAGAAGTTGGACCCAAGAAGGAACACACCAAGGCACATCAGAATTACATTAGCCAAGATTAAAATGAAGGAGAGAATTCTAGAAGCAGCTAGAGGTAAGGGGACAGCCACCTACAAAGGAGTACCCATCAGACTGTCAGCTGATTTCTCATAAGAGATCTTACAGGAAAGAAGGGGCTGGAAAGAAGTATTCCAAGTCATGAAATCCAAAGACCTGCAGCCAAGATTGCTTTATCCAGCAAAGCTTTCATTTATAATGGAAGGGCAGATAAAGTGCTTTTCAGATAAGGTCAAGTTCAAGGAGTTCATCATCACCAAGCCCTTATTATATGAAATGCTAAAGGCACTTATCTAAGAAAAAGAAGATAAAAATAGTAACAGTGAAAGGACAGCAAAGTCAGTTATTAACAACCACACCTAAAACAAAAGCAAACTAAGAGGACAGCTAGATCAGGAGCAGAACCATAGAAATGGACATCACATTGAGGGTTAGCAACACAGAAGTGGGAGGAGAAGAAGGGGGGAGAAGGTACAGAATAAGTAGAATAGATGGTAGGTAGAAAATAGAGAGGGGGGAGGGCAAGAATAGTAGGGGAAATATAGAATCTAAAGAACTTGTGACACATGGACATAAATGAAAGGGGGGGACTGGTGGGGGAGGGGTGTGCAGGGTGGAGGGGAATGAAAGGGGGGAATAGGACAACTGTAATGGCATAATCAAAAAAATATATTAAAAAAACAAACATAAGAAGATTCTGAAAGGTGGAAAAAAAGGCAAGCTGCCTAGGAACCTCAGGGTCCAGGGAACAACATGGTATTGTTCCCCAAATTAGGTTTTGTGGGGGGGCCTCCTATACCTGAGACTGTATGCCAGAGAATTTAGTTACCAATGGGTACTGACCAAAAAGACTCAACAGAAGTTTGCTTTCTATAGCACAAGGCCCAGAAAAGGGGCAGCCTAGCAAAACAGAAATTCTTAGACAATAACCACTTTATTCTAGCCAAATACCACAGCAGCCCCACCTTTATCAGCAAAGGCCAAGTGAGTAGCCTGGACTTCTCTCTGCCCTAATCCAGATGGAATGTTAGTATTCACACCTTTTGAATGAAGTCATATAAGAGAAGGCAGAGTAATAGAAAATAAGTGGTACTCTGCCTAGTGGTAATGAAGACCCTCTGCCACACACTCACCATATCAGTGAAGGCCACGTGGGAGCAATAATAAGGCAACCCTCTACCTCCAAGCAAAAGTGCTGTCAGAGGAACATGGACTCTTACACTGCTAGGATAAGGAGGTGCTCCTTCTTCCTTAGGGCATCACTGGAGAAGGCCAGGGAACCTGGACTTTCACTCCTGCCTGGCAGGAAGGAAAAGCAGTGCAATCCTTTTCCCCGAGTGTCACATAAGATCCAGAGTCTTATAACATAATACTCCAAATGTCTGTGATTCAATGTAAAATCACTCGTTACAGCAAGAAATATCTCAAGTAAATGAGAACAGACACTAACACTAAGATGACACAAATGGCAGACTTATGCGGAAGTGATTTTACTGAATCCATTTTTAAAATGTCATTTTAATATTGTACCATGTATGGTGACAAATGTTACTAGGTTTATCGGGGTGATAGCAATTACAAACACACATGAAACACATGGTAAAAATAGAAAAATCTCAGAAGAGATAAAAAAGAACCATATGGAAATTTGAGAACTGTGTTAAAAAAATACAATAGCCAAAAAATCCAAAGAACTCAATGAAAGCATCAATAGCAGAATGGAGAGGACAGAGGAAAGAATGAATAAATGTGATGAAAAAAACTATAGAAATTAGCCAATCTAAATAACAGAGAGTTATATGTACTGGGAAAAAATAAAGAGGACCTCAGAGACTGTAGGACTATCACAAAAGATAAAACATTGGCCTCATCAGAACACCAGAAGGAAACAAAAAAAGAGTGGGACTGTAAAAGTATTTAAAGAAATAATGGCTTAAAATTTCCCAAATTTGGCAAAACATACTATGTATCCAGGTACCAAGTAGGGTAACCCCAAAGAAATCCAGACCAATGCACATCATAACACTAAGACTATAAAGAAAATAAGCAACAGTGAAATAAATGATACCTCATGTATATAATAAGCAATTCAAATGATGGCAATTTCTCATCAGAAAACAAGGTCAGAAGAGTGGCATATTTTTCAAGTGTTTAACTATTAACCCTCAAAGTTATATCCCATGAAAGTATCCTTCAGGAATGTACCAGCAGACCTACCCCAAAAGAATGACTAAATGCAGTTCTTGAAACAGAAAGGAAATGGTAAAAGAAAATGTAATTGGAGAAAGATCCATTTTTTAAAAGCAAGAAAAAGATGAAACACCTCCAGTGATTTCCAATGGTTCTTAGAATAAATTCCAGTCACCTTTCTCAAGCTACAAGGCCCAAGGTGATTAACTCCTCTCTATCTTTCTGGCCTCAGTTCCCTTCATCCTCTCCCTTGCTCCTTATGCTCAGGTCTCACTGGCCTTTGAGTTCTTCAAACTTGCTAATAAGCTCCATCCTGCCTTTCGGCCTCTGCTCAGGCTGTCCCCTCTGCCTCAAATACTCCTCCTGTTTCAGCATGCCTCATCCCCAACCAACCCATGCTCATCCTCACAGAGGAGCTTTCTAACCCCGAATATATTTCCTATCATTCTTTTTGTAATTATGTTTTAATTTTTGGTGTGTTCACCTATTCTTCTAGATCATACACACACACACACACACACACACACATACATACATGAAGGTCAAGAAGCAACTTTCTCTGTCACCATTGTAACCTGACACCTAGTACCCAATAGACATTTGATAAATATTTGACTGAATGAATCAATCAACTACAGGCAGAGGGGGGGAGTCAGGTGTCTGGGAGAATGGGCTGTGTCTTTGAAGATGATCTGTGTTGAGGTCAGCAATGGTCTTAGACATCATTGTTATAAACACCACATTTCAATGACATTAATTTTCACTTGTTCAAAGAAATGGCCAAATGGCCTCTGAAGGATATCAGACCTACCTGAAGTACAGAAAGTGGAGCATGGGTTAGGCCAGATTTTTTTCATCCAGAAGGGTAGGACCCCAGGTGTGCTCCACATGTGCAGATAGGTGGATATCCGGCTGGTCTGAATGGCTACCAGATTGCCACCAACACCTGTGAGGAGAAAAAGAATCTTGTTTTCCCTCCTTTATGCCAGTCTTTGAATTCTATCCCTTATTTTAAGTTTACTTCCTCCAAGAATTCTTCCTTGACTGATTCAGCACTTGATCTCCTTACACTCCTTCTCACTTAATCACAGATCTTGTTTGGTGTCAGGTAGTAAATGCATCATCTTGACAGCTCTTTGGGTAAAGAAAGTGGGGCAAAGTAGATCCTCAGTACACATTTTTGGGTAGAGGGAGAATGAATGGTGGGAAGGTAGGAAATTCAGGAAAAAAGGGAGGGCAAGAGAGGGAGGAGAGCAGATGACTTGGTCTATGAGAGAACATCTTGATAAGGTACTCAAAGTTGGAGGAAGTGACAGGAACCAGACTACAGACTGGAATATATGAGGGGGGGAAAGGGATTTTCACCTCAAGGTAGGAAGGAAAGGGAACAGTGGGCAAGATCAGCAAGGGAGGAGAGGTGATCATATGGTGACAGAGCTGGGGCTTATTGCTGAGGCTCCTGGCTTCCACAGGGAGCTGATGATGTGTCCAGTGCCATGATGAGCTCCGTGCAGGGACAGACGTTGGGGTTGGCAGAGAACAAGGACCACTGATAGCAACCATCTCCTTTTGAGACTGAGTTGGGTTGGCCCAATTCTATTTCTTCAGCTCTGTGGAGAACAATCTCTCACTGGGCCAGATGTATCCCAGGAATCTCCGGGGGCAAAGACCAACTGCCTTCAGCTTCCAGAAGATGCAAAAAAGGTCTGTGGGCAGAGGATGGTTACAGATCTATTTTGCCTTGCCCACAAATGATTTAAAAAGTAACTCAAATTAATTGGCAGCACTTACAAAATAGATCTTTAATACAGATTTCCAGCTTTTCCTGAAAACTCAGCTCAAACAACCCTAGACCTTAGTGCCTACCAGGTAACAAGGGGCCAGAGATAAACAGGCACTACTCCCTTCACCCTAGAAACACATGCCCTTACTGCCTAGCTCTTGTCTTACCTAATTAACTCATTCAAATTGCTTGCTTGACCCCTATAGGTATTTGAGTTGATGCCATCCAAGGATATCTTTCCAAGCTTATGGCCATCTGTACCTGACCTAGCTGTTGCTGTCCTCACTGAGTGGCCAGCCCTTGTGCTGGGAATGGGCCCTATGGGCTCTGTCAAGGTACAGGCCTATTGGGTGGCCTACTGACATGCAAGGAACACAAGCCTGAGTTCCCATTGAAGTGGAGAGAGGGAGGCTGGCCCAAGAACCTCTGAAGCCTTTTTATGAAGACCCAGAACGCCAGAGCCTGGGCACCATGCAAACTGTGCAATCAGTTACCATGTTTGGTTCCTCCCCTGGCCACTGGTCCCATTTACAGAGCCTTTCCAGAAACCAGATTCATACCAAGCTTTGATTAAAAGGGGGATTCTCACACAAATGCTCACAGGATCTAAGTCTAGAAAACGAATCAGTGAAGAGTTACATGGAATACAACAGGAAATGGAGGAAACTGAGGCAAATTGAACAGCATAAGTCCTGTCTCAGTGGTAGCTGATTCCTGCCCTACCCCCAATGTAAACCCAGTATTGTTATAGATTTGCTTTTCGAAAAGATAGAAATACATATTTTTGTGTAAATGTCTGAGTTTTAAATGTCACCAATGAATCTAAACTAAAGATAAAAGAGAGACCATGAGAGGTCAACACTCTAGTTCTGAAAGCCACATTCATTCTGCTGGTGCCAGAGAACCCTGGGTTAAATTCTGTGTGCATTCAAGCTCTGTGGGAAAGCTCAGTGGCCCCTATGAGGAGCAGCATGGGATCTGGTGGAACAATGGGCATGGCTTCTCTCACGGGGTCTCCTTCTACCTGAGGAAAATCAGCCTCAGTAGTCTCTGAGCACCCGGTTTTCTAACTCTGCCTCTGAGAGCCTGGGACCAGACCTCTGACATCACTGCCACTCAGGTCCCACCACCTGGGCCCAGGGGGCCAACACAGTTCAAGGACCTGAGGTGATGGGGACTACCAATACCTACCACATATGATGGGAGTAAATATGGCCATTCCTTTGTACTGCTCTTTAGAAATGGTTTTGTTCAAGATGAGCCCTCCGAAACTGGGAAGAGAACAAATGGCAGTCAAATGATTAGAGTTTAGACTTGTAAGTGGCCTTGTAAATATTATCTAAATAAACTGCCTAATCAGGTTATCTTTTCATCTTAGCAAACACTTTCCTTACCCCTATGCAAAATCCCTGTTATAGCCAGTCTGGTCTCTCCAGTGTCCTCTGCACCCCACACATGCATTTTTATCTCTAGTCTAGTCTTACCTGTTCTATAAGGCCCTTCAGATAATGTCCACTAAATGCAACAAACTCCTTTCTGAGGCCTCTTAGCTGGCTGGCTCTGTCTTATGAGAACCTCTGAACAGCAACTGAGTTGCTCCTTAGCAGAAAACACACCTGCATGAGTATCATCTCCTTGTTCTTGGAAGATGCTGCAGCAAGACCTTACTCCCACCAGTCCCTGTAGTTTGGCACAGGCTGCCCCACCCATAGAGCCTTAAAGAAGTGAAATCAATTTGTGTAAGGAACCTAGACACAAAGATACCTAGACTATAGTTTCTCCTATCTGAGAGTCAAAGTTAGAAAAGCACACCAGAAAGGACCAGGGTGGCTCCCATCAGGGTCTGCTAGTGGGAAGGGCCCTTGAGAACAAGGCTGGAGGGTAGAAGACCTGGGCTCAGCTAAAGGCCCAAGGCTACACGAAAACTAATCCTTCAGCCCCTTTAGGTCCCACCAGCATCCAGCTGTGAAATGGTGTTCACACAGTCACTGTCTTCAGGACAAGTGAGGGAATCCCTGCAGCCTAGCCAGGGGGCCAGGCCAGTGACAGCTGTGGCAGCAGGGAAATGAAGACCAATATCCCACAGCACCAAGACAGGGCAGGAGCCATGGCACTGGTACACTTATCTGATGTTTCCATATTCAGCTCTTCCTGGCTCTCTGGTGCTCTGGCAACTGTAAATAAGACTGCCTCCCAGAACAAACAAGTTTAGGGTTCTTGGTCAGAAAAATAGAGATGAAGGGTAAAGAGGTATGACAACCAGCACTGGGAATTAGGGAAGGAGCCCACATCTGCAGTTCACTCCAACCAAGGCCACGGGGAAGTGAGCCTCACCTTCCTCCAGGGGTTCCTTGGCCCTCACACCACTCTCTTGAACACAGCCAGGGAATGGCATGGGGAAGCGGAGAAAGGGCAGAGACCCCAATTCACACTCACCTGCTGATCACCATTGCTAGGATGATTGGGAACCACCCAAACTTTAGGATCTTCATGATGGGTGGATTCTGCTTTGCAATGAGGACCCACACCGGGGTCAGGGCCATGAAGCCAATGCAAACCATTGGAGTCAGAAACTGACTGTCTGGGAAGAAGAAGAAGAAAAAAGGGGATGCATGCAGCCATGTGGCCAGGGCCAGAGCACACAACATGGCCTTGTGGGCTGAGGCCTGGGTTATAGAGATGAGAAGTAGGCTGGGAACTAAAGGCTCTAGAGGTCTGAGGAGACCCTTCTGTCCTCATCAGTTTAGGGTGAACTGTCCTACCATACCTTCCAAAGTATTTTCTCCATCCTGTTAAGCAACTGGAAAAGCTCCTCTCTGTCTTCAATTCCTGACACCTTTACTTTCACTTCTGGTTATGCTATTTTCCTAAATACCCTCTTCTGCCTCCTCCCACCCCAGTAGGCCCGAAGCAAGTATCAAACACTATGGGAGACAGCAGCCTATAGGAATGCCAACTTTCAGGACATTTTCACACCTAGTCTAATTCTTCTAGAACTCCCCAGAAGCATCAGCAGAGGTTCCACCTCATATTCTCCGAGCCTGGTGAATACTTCCATTGCTCTGCATGTGGCTTGTCTTCCAGACTACAGTGGCAGATGTGACAGTTGATGGCTCACACCTTGTCAGTGAAGATTTATCTGACAATATGCTAGGCCATGACTCCCACACCCATCCAGTGCACCCAAGATAAATTCACAGTGTAATTGGAGAGATGAACGATCCAACAATAATTCAACATCTAATAAGTTGTGGGTTAAAATACACTATTTCAGTAGGAGTGTAGCAGGGGTGGAAAGAAAGGGTTTGGGGATATCTGTGACTCATATTTATTTTTCAAATCAAACATGACTAATCTGCCCTGGCTGGTGTGGCTCAGTGTATTGAGTGCTGGCCTGTGAACCAAAGGGTCACTGGTTCAATTCCCAGTCAGGGCACATGCCTGGGTTGTATGCCAGGTTCCCAGTAGGGGGCATGCAAGAGGCAACCACACATTGTTGTTTCTCTCTCTCCTCCTCCCTACCCCTCCCTCTAAAAATAAATACAATTTTAAAAAAAAAAAATATGAAGAGGATCTTTTTCTAAAAAAGAAACAAAAACACACAAAAATATGACTACCTCATACACAAATCTTATTTTAAATTCAGTTTGGCTTAAAAATAAAATTAGGTAATATTATTATTAACTCTTCATTGTCATTGACATAAACTTTGAGAATCTCCCAGATCATTAAATATTGTTGGTGGTAGGCAATTAATTCCCAGGATGGCAAGAAGCCAGTCCCAGAGCTGAGACAGAAAGGGTCCTGGTACCTGAACCCTCTAAGTCAGAAGTGTTTTGTTGCCCTGCTTCAGTTGCCAGTATGTAAAAACAGGGTGATATCTCAAATCCTTGGGTCCATGTTCCCACAGGACAATGATTAACTGAAGCTGTGCTGCAGCTTGCTCCTTTGTCTGGGGCATTTCCTCCCACTAACTGTCACTGCATGCCCCAGCACTCCCCATTGTCTTCATCACCATACACCCCATTTATTTATATGCTACTTGCACCAAAGCATCTGGGTCCTGACTACGCTCAGAATCCATGCTTACTAGCTGTAAACAGTTGTGTACAGTCATCTTGGAGAGACTGTTTACTTTCCAGGTGGAAAGTAAACAATGTGACACTCAGAAAAGTCGTCAGCTGTTGAATTTCAAAAGGACATAACCTTCTAGGCAAGGGTGGTGTTGCCTGGCCACAGTGTCACAGGCATGAGCAAACTCTGTGTTTCCATGGCAGACCTGGAGAGACCTCTGGTGAAGGCCTGTTGCTACAAGATGTGTAAACTGCTCCCTTAAATGCTAAGCACGTGGCTGAGGAGCCCTGGCTTCTCCTGCCTCATGACTACAAGAAGAGCAAATGCTACTGCTGCTGCCTGTAACTGAGACATTCTTCTTTGAGAGCTACTTCTTGGGCAGTTCCCACGTGTACAGTGTGAACTGCGTTTCACAAGGAGGTGCAGGTTAGTCATGTTTGATTTGCAAAGTAAATTCTGAGTACCTGCAAGACTGTGCTGAAGTGACCAGACCAGCCTCAGGATATCCCTGGCCTCCTCGCACATCCTGGTCCTAAGGAGGAAATGGACAACCTATATGCCTGCTGATGTGAGCACTGCATCCTATCTAATATGACTGGGAGAGCTTGAGGCACTTGCTGGAGAATGCCTTGACTTGTTCAATGACTTTGCCTCTGTAAAAGAAGGATCTCTGACTTCATAACAGACCCCATAGGTTCCTTCCTGTGGTGCCTGATTTGAATAGTGCAGGCTGGGTGCAAACATTCCCACTCAGCCTTGCTGATGGGCCCCTCCTCCTTGGGGGCCCCCCTACCTTTGTGTTTATAGAAGAAGTTGCTAACGAAAGCCAGAATGGACAACGTGATAAGGTCTCCCAGGCTGGCTGCAATGGGTGTGGCGATATTGTCTGGGTTGATCCCGAGCTTTCGAGCACCAATCACTACACAGACCATCAGCACTCCTGCAGAGGAGAGAGGAGACTCAAAGCCTGGGGAATCAAATGACTCCAAGGAAGACCAGTCAAACAATTGAGAAGTGGCAGACAATGGCAAGCTGGCCAGGGTGCTGCTCATGAACTCCCCTCTATCAGCACAAGCCTAGACTTAAGCCAGACCACCTGAAAATGCTGGGAGAGTGTTGGACTCTGCTTTGTGACTTTCTGGCATGATGCTAAGGAGCAGCCTGAAAGTTTTGATGGCACACTCAAACCCATTGTGGTTCCTGGCTTCCAAGCCACTTGGAATTACAGACATGAAGTTCATAGCCCCTGCCCCCTGACCCCCATGCATCAGGGAAATGCTCCAAAACTCTTCTGAGCAGTAGGAGCCCCAGGGACTGAGCATGGCCTTGCATGTCTGTTGGAGTCCATGGAGAAGCAGCTGCCAGGGTGGAATTAGCTGTGTGAAGGGTTTGTTAGGGTCAAAGCCTATGAAGGAAGATGGGAGGGGTGGCAATGCAGGGCAGCCCCCATGGCAGAAGAGAGGGAAGGAAGGAGAAGGAGCACATGCAGACTATAGTGCAGTGCTGGGGAGCCCAGCATGACTCCCAGCATGACTGCTGGTGTCCCCAAGCTAAAGGCGTGTGGCTGGGTCCATGTCTCTGGGGAAAAGGCCCAACTGAGGAGCTCCGCAGGGCCACCACTGGGTGGAGCCAGCGTGTGGCCTCTGATTGCAGGGCTGATAGATTTTAGGGTACAACACTTAAGATCTGCTCCCCAGCTAGAGGCCTGAGAGGTACCTTTCTGGAGCTGCCACTTCTCCAGGTCCTGCTTTCTGTTCTGACTCTGTTCTGAGGCAACAGTCATATGTGGACTTCTAGTCACCATCTGCTGCTTGGGACTTAATCCAACAGCATCCCATGTGGGTTTTAAAAGACACTTTGTATCTTGGATATTGGTGTTTTAACACTTCACCCAGTATTCTGTAACTCTAAAAATAATTAGAATTATGGACTTAATGTTGTTTTATTTAAAACTGCCACGACCAGCCACAATTAGTGCCCTATTTTGTGACCAGGTCATAGCTACTTTAACCTCTTTCAAAATACAAATTCTAAGTGAATCTGAATTTGCATGGCTAAGGTGGTGGTCTTGTGACAATCCCACTGGGACTATATATAGGGGCACCACCCAATGGAGAGCACTTATTGAAAACCACCACCTGAATCCATGGCACAGCCATGTCATGGTCATACTGTGAGACACTGGCCATGTTTCTGACCATCCATACATCCTTGGATGACCCCAATTATGTCCATGCAGCTGAGCTTTACCCCATCTCTAGGCCTCAGTTTCCTCCTCTGTAAACTGGAGAGCTATGGCATTTTGTATAAGGCCCCACAGGAATAGGGCTGGCCTTCTGAATCATTTGATTGTGTTGTCTTCAGAGAAGACTTCATGCCAAGTATCTTCTGGGCTCTATTTCTTCAGAAGGTTTGGTATATTCACCCTGTCCTTCCTTTGACCAGAATGAGTAATTGTGCCACCCCATGTGCATGCATAGACATGTGACCAGCTGCAAACATCACACCTGGAAAGCACAGCTTGTGAATCTGCTCCTAGGCTTCTGTACTCTTACCTCTCCCTCTCCCTCCCAATCATGTGCCTGGTACAGGAATGTCAGCCCATTAGTCAGCAGCTGTCTGAATTAACATACAGAGAGCTGCATTAACTTACAGAGAGCTGAGTTCAAAGGTGTTTTGTGGGCAGTCAGAGGGCAGGACAGAAGTGTAAATACAAATCCAATTCATAAAGTCATCACTTGCTCCTTATTGCACTAGCACATGTTGCAATATACACAGACACACAATCCACAATAGAATCAGAATAAAGTCTGTTCATGCAGCACACATTTGAGAGCTGGTTATATGCCTGGATCTGTTTTAAGAAACCACTGGGCTCTGTACTCACACTTACACGCTTCTTGGATGGAAAAACAGACAGTACACAAGAAAGCGAACAAGCATTTAAAATAAATGAATAAGATACTTAAAAATAAAGCATGACTGTGAACAGGGCTACTCCAGAGAGCTAATCAGAGAAAGCCTCAGAAAGAAAGAGGAACTGACACTCAACTAGAGTTATCTATATGCTCCCGTACTGATGTCTCACTCTGAACTGGAATACAGACATCACAGGATCTCTGTGCATTTTGCTCACAAGTGCATCCCCAGCACCGTAACAGTGCCTGGCCTGCAGCACTCAGTAAATACTGAGTAATAATGAATGGGTGACATTCTATCATAACTGCATAGCCAACTGGTTCTCTACTGACATACGTGAGCTCTGAGGAAGGATTATGTCTGCCAATGCCTTTGTTTTTCCACCTTCTGTCAACACATAGGAAGCATCTGCCTGTGTGGCAGGCAGTGTAATAGGAGCAGCAGATGGAAAACAGGAGATGGGGCCTCCAGCTTGGAGGAGCTGACATTGTAGCAAGCAGGTGAGATAGAAAATGAACAAAGACACAAGATAAATGCAGAGTTTCCCAAGTGTTCTAAAAGGAATCTGGCATGGTGCAGTAAAGCATGGTGGCAGTGGGGAAGGGGAGAGCGGAGAACAGTACTTGTGAAAGGGTAGATAGGAAATGCCTCTCTGAGGAGATGAAATTTAAGCTAAAGACCAAGCCCGGCTCTCCACAACGAGTGCAGACTGAAGAGCCCACCACTGGCCCATATGTAAGCTATGCTCGAGAAATGGTTAAGGACCGAATGAATGAATGAATGAATGAATAGATGACTATGTTTGCAGAGCACAGGCCAGTTCTTTAAATAAGCAGAGGGAATAAAAATGAAGTTAGCAGCTCCCCTTGGCACATACACCCTAACCAAGCAGGGGATAACTGTCCTCTCTACCTGCCCATCAGGTGGGTCATGACCTGGCAGGCTCATCCTCATTCCCATGCAGGACACCAAGACTCCACCATTAGTGCTCCATCTTTCAGAATCAAAAGCACAAAGATCTGACAGTGGAGCTCTGAGAAGTGGAATATGCAGCCATGTAGGAGGAGGAAGGGGACTGGGTGGGGGCACAGCTCACCAAGTACAAAGGCTGCAAGAAAGGCAGTGCTGACGCTGCTGGCACACAGCAATTTGATCGTGGCAAAGTCTAATTTCCCCCTAGACAC
Source organism: Sturnira hondurensis (assembly GCF_014824575.4). Classification (NCBI taxonomy): domain Eukaryota; kingdom Metazoa; phylum Chordata; class Mammalia; order Chiroptera; family Phyllostomidae; genus Sturnira; species Sturnira hondurensis. Next base: position 44,223 of record NW_028097129.1, read on the forward strand.
AGCTCCCAGCAGCAGGGCAGACATAGCAGCCAGGAACCCCACGACGGTGGCCTGCACCTGTCAGGCAGAAATCAGAAACATGAGGAAGGGTACCTCTGACCATCACTGCCCTCCCTGCCCTTTACCATGCCTCCTCTCTGACCTTGAGAGGTCAGGGGAAACAAACACCTTCCTTCAACCCAATTTCCATGAAAGCTACTACTTTCCACGCTTCTGTTCCATGTCATCTTCAATCAGAGAATCTAGCTCTTCATCTCGCTCTCAGCCCTTGGTCAAGGCCACCAGGCTCTGACCCACAGCTCCTCCTTCACTGCTCTGGGCAAGTGGTTGTGACCTTCTGTAGGGAACCGATCTGCCTGGCAATGGCAATTGTAGCTCAGCCCTACGGGAAAGCCCATAGGCGTGTGGTGGCACACAGGAGCCAAACCCAGAGATTGGCTTTCCCATGGGAAACCAGGCCTGCATTATACCTAGGCTGCTTTGTGACTTGCTCTTGCTAAAACTCCTTCACCCTGAGTTAAGGCAGAAAATGCTTACTGCATATCTTTTTTTTTTACATTTTATTTTAATTGTTGTTAAAGTACAGTTTTTTGTCTTTTACTCCCTTCCCAGCCCACCCACCCATTACTGCATATCTTTAAAGTAACTTCCTGAAGTCTGTGCTAATTCTCCCAATGACTGAAGTGTAACTAGTCCAATTACTCTCATTGTTCCCTTGTGTTTGCAACATTTTTTCCTTGTTAACCTGTGAGAACTAATCAGTAACATCCTTTCTGTTGCTATCTGTAAAAAGTAATTACCTAAAGCAAATCTAAGCATAATGAATGAAAACCTTCTTTGATATATGCTATTAGAAAGCCAATAAAAGCCTGTCAAGGCAAGGGTCAAGGTGCTCTCCTCTTGAGAAAGTGGCTGCGCCATCCGTTTTTCTCCACAGGACCCAGTAGTCTGTGTGAATTTGTCTCATCTCATCCATAATACCGTGCACACTGCGGGCTGGTGTCTGTGTCAACTTCCAGCAGCACAACTGTGGATCTGTCCTCAGAGAGATGCTCCCTGGTCTTCAGCTACAGCTCAGAGGCCTTTGTGCACACTTTCCATAACTCTCCCTTTCCTTTCCTCCCTTGGCACTCGCCTTGCATGCTAGTGCCCTGTTCTCTGCATTCTCTCCTGTCCCCAGATGCAGTTCCCATCTCATCCAGATGGGATACATCCAGGTGGGGACACATCTCTGTATCCACTCAGGACAGTACCAAGGATGCCCATATCTAAGTATTAATATTGGCATCTGCTCTCAGTAGTCGAAAACATCTTGGCAGAAACAGGTTGTGTTATTAAAGAAGGTTGAATAAACTAAGAATTCTACGATATATATAGATGGGGCGAGTTAGTCCTTTAAAGATGAAAAGTGCCCTCCAAGATCACATATATAATTCCAAACAAAGTCCTAACAATTTTTTGCATGAAACTTAACACATTTCAAATTTCACAAAAATAGATGTGTGAAAATAACCAAAACAGTTTTGAGAAATAAGATCCAAAAGAGAGTTTCAGCATATTTATTATCAATATGTGTTTTAAAGCTAGTAATTAAAATAGGGTATATTGGCAGAAAAATAGATCAATATGACAGAATGGAGTTCAGAAATAGAATCATGAATATATGAAAATTTAATATGATAAAAGGCATTTCAGAGTAAGAGAAACTGAGTATCTGTTTGGAAAATATTTTTTAAAATTCCTGTCTTATATCATTCACAAACATGCATAACTAAACATAAAAATTTAAAGTGTGCCCTGGCCAGGTGGCTCGATTGGTTGGAGCTTCATCCCAATACACCGAAAGGTTGAGGGTTCAGTCCCCAGTTGGGCACAAACAGGAGGCAACCAATTGATGTTTGCCTCTCTCATCGATGTCTCTATATCTCTCTGAAATCAATAAACATATCCTCGGGTGAAGATTAAAGAAAAAATATATAAATCTAAAGTGTAAAATAAGAGAAAATATAGAAAATATATTTCAGATTTAAAATTACTACTACTAAAAATACATCATTTAAAATCAATAAACTATAGATAAACTTGAAGCCCAAGTATGACTTAACACAAAATAACACAAAATTCAAAGACAGAGGTAGACTTGGAGAAAATATATCCAACACATACAATAAAGGATTAGTATCAGAATAATTAAGTCCATTTTATAAGTAGACAACAACAATAACATAACCTGATAGAAAGATGCACAAGGGAGGCGGACAGGGAACTCACAGAAAAGAAAACACAAATGGCCAAGAAACATGCAAAAAGATGGTCAGCCTCCCTAGTAGTCAGGGAATTTTAAATGAAATCACAATCTGAAGGCATCTTAATTTATTTGTAACCACTGTTAGCTTTCATCTATTGAAAGTTAAGTAGTGTCTTATTTTCTGCTGGGGTCCTCAGCTCTGAGAAGAGAACCTGGATTTTAGCCCTCATCTGTGCTCACCAAATAAATGAATGAATGAGTCTATGATTAGATAGGATATGCTATTTTGACTCATCAGATTAGGTAAAATTAAAATTGTAAAGGTTGATAACAAAATACACATTGACAAATATATGGAAAAGTGGTCTCTTATATACATTGATGGTTATAAAATTGGTACAGGAATTTTGGAGGAAAACGTACATGTAAATTACCCATACACCTTGTAATCTAGCATTTCCCAGGGAAACAACTGCAAATGTGAACAAAGACACATAATGATAATGATATTTAGAATTGCTTTGCCCAAGTGTTTACTATTTGCCTTTTTAAGTAATTTTCGTTCATGAAATCATTAAGAGAATAGTACACATTACAGAATTATATATATAATATAATATTTTTATTTTTAAAAACACAGAAAAGTCATCATCTATTGTCTATGGCTTAGAAAAATACTTTCAATACTGGTAAGCTTATAGAGAAACCAATACTTCAAATATTAATACTAGTCCTATAATTTAGTACTAAGAAATCAAATATTTTGTGATGCTTTTGGGAAAAATGTGGAGCCTTCAATTGTTCATAACTTGTGAACCTGTCAAAAGTTCTCTTAAGAAATGTGTGCAAAAAGAGAACATTTTTGTTGCAGTATAATTTATCAAGTAGCAGCTTCAAAACAACTGCAGGTGCACCGACAGGCCACTAGCTAAATGAAGTGGGACAGGGCTGAGCTTTGCACTGACCTGCCAGGCCAGCTCTCAATGACTGCCCTTCAATCTTACTGGGAAATTTCTAGGCCCTACTAGACATTAACAATTTTAAATAACACTCTTGGTTCTATTTACATGATGGAGTATGCCGAAGTTATTAAAAAGTTTGATTGTGAAACTTACTACACAATTTGTTTCGATGTTCAGCTTTTTAAAAATAGAGGGGACAAAATTATATGCACACTTATATTAGGACCATGTGCAAAGCTGGCCCAGAGCAGGACTTAATAAATGTTTGTTAAGAATCAATCATGTGGAAATGTACTTATATACAAACAAGGATTTGGTGTAAAATAAAAAAGAAAAACCAGTGAATTGTAGCTGAGGTATTTACTACCTGCCTGTGCTCAGACCCACTGTTAGAAACGCCATGAGTGTCTCATTTAATTTCCCAACTTCTTCAGCTGCAGGCTTAATTTGGCTGTAAATTACCCATATACCTTATAGTATATTACTGGTGGTCCAGGCCCATGCAAATGACCTGAAGTGGAGAAGGCAGACATCTAAACACAGAATCACAACAAAGACAGCCCCAGCAATACATGCAAAGCACTAAGGAGCTGTACGTGGTGTCAGGTTGGAACTGAGACCTGACTGGAGTCTTTAAAGGGCTTCCCTGCCAGGTGAACAAAAAAAAAAAGGACACTCCAAGGACAAATAACCACATATGCAAGACATGAAGCTGATGGGGAAGGTAGGACCAGACCATGAATGCCTTTTAGGCCAGTTTCACTTGGACTGGGAAACCAAAAAAAGGGCTTAAAAAAGAAGAGGACTTATCGGCATTACATTTTAGAAAAGGTTGCTCAGGTGGCTAAGCAGAGGTGAGCTGAAGCTCAAGAAGTCTGAAGCAGTTAAAGCAGTGAAGAGGTCTGCACTCAGCCAAGGGACCAAGAGGCTATGGCAAGGAGGGCAGGGCTGGATTCCAGCATAGCTCAGAGGTAGGATGCTCATTTACTGGCTGAAAGGACAAAGGGCAGAGAAGCTGAAGGTGACTCAGATTTAAACTGATTAAATGGTAAGAATATTCAGTAGGCATAGCTAGCGTGATTGATTAGTGTGTGCAAGCTAGACACCATACCTCTCCCATGATCCACAGTTCATAATAACCTACCTTACAGGTAAGTGGAAGTGATTCTGAAGGTCCCCAGATGACACTTAGAGTGAGCTTTCAACCATGAAACTAGACTGATTAAGGGACTTCAGAACAGTTGAGTGTGAGGAGGGAAGGTGACAAGCCAGATCTGGCTACATTGTTTCAGGGCTCTTTTGAGACAGGCAGATAGAGATATCCACTAGAGAGCTACAGACAGCAGCAGCCGAGGTGAGGGGTAAAGTCAGTATCCTCCTAATCTGATGAACACGGAAATATGGCTAATTGAGTCTGTGTGCCCTGCTCATGTCACCAGTTACTACATAATGGCCTTGACTCCAGGCCTGTCTGATCTCAGAGTCTAGGTTGTTTGTGCAGGCACAGGCTGCCCCCAGCCAGAGAAGCCCAGGAGGTTCTGAAAGGAGTCACAAGCCACTCTCTTCTAAGGCTCTCAGAGTCAGGCTTCCTGAATGAACAAGATGAACACCTAACCCAACTAGGGTCTACTAGAGGGATGCATATGTTTGAAAGCAGGAAGTATATAAGGGACAAAGGAGAAGGTCTTGTAAAGGCTGAGAAGGAATAGGTAGAGAGGCAGCAGTGGGGCCAAGGAGGAATTTTCAGGTAGGAATGATGTACAGATGCTCCAGAAAAAATAAGTAGAATCACATGCACAAGGCAATCAAAGGGAATGGCAGCAACCCTGGCAAGCACAGTTTGTGTAGAGCAGGAAGAGAAGGCAGTTAGCACCCCAGGCTACAAGAAAGAGAAGTAGACAAGTATAGGTGAATCTCTCAAGAAACCTCCAGCTACTCGTGTTCTGGTGGGCATGGAGGGACTGAATGAGTGACTCTTATTGCCAAAATTCAGTCCAGAGCACAGGGATAAGGGCTCACTTTGCCCTCACGCTTGCTACCTGGAGTGGGCCTGGCTGCAGATTCAAAAGCGGGGAAGGGATCCATCAATCAGACAAAAGGAAAAGTCACCTGAATGAGGGCGAGGTTACTGCTGATGACTCTATGTTGCTTCTGGAGGTCATCAATTTGCCCAGTATTGACCTAGCATGGAAAGAAAGGGGCAAAGGGTAAGCATGGTTAGGTCCAAAACTAAGTCAGTCCTTATTAGAAAAGGCAGTCCATCGGAAGAGTAATCAGCAAATACCATTTCACTGTAATCAAAACAAATTATTCTGATCAGCTTTCCAAAGAGTGACTCAAGAGTAAAGAGGTAAAGATATCTTTAAGAATCAGATGGTGCCATGAGCCATGACTCCCCAATTCCCAAGTGTGAAATGCACACACATATATACATGCACACATGCAAACAAGCATGTCACCCACAATTTCAGGGCCACCTTACTGCCAAGTTCACCCACAGACCAAAAGGGAGGGATGTCTCTGTGAACCTGGCCTGTGCCCTGAGCCAGACCTTTCGCCACGTTCTCCCAAACACCTGCAGGTCTCTTCTTTCCACTCCAGTGAGTCACATTTCAAAGGACAACCAACCACCCCAACTTTATATCTGCAAATGATCCTGTTTCAGATATGCATTTAAGTCTCTCTTCTCTTAGGATTAAAAAAAAACAGGATCAGAAATACAATTTTCTCCTTTAGAAATGGTAGTCAGCTCCAAATATCATAGCATTGCCAGCAAAATTCAATACGTAGATAAGAAAAAGTTTCAAAACAAATATATTTCCTAGTTCCTTTGTAATGAGTTAAGTTCCTAAACACCACTGGAAAAAATATAATCACATTTCTTTGCACAAATAAGGGGGGCATGCTTTTTGTCTTCAGTATGACAAATGTCTGGGATATATCTCGGAGACGGAGACTGAGTCACCTCTTCCCACAGACAAATACCCACTTCAAGGAACAAAGACACAAAGTAGAGCAGAATATAGCTGCAGACTCCAAAATGCACCCAAAACACGAGGCCAGCAGGTTCATCCCTCTTCTCTGCTACAAGCCTGCACTGTGTACTCCTGGGACTCAGTGTTTCCTGTCAATCAACCAATTCCAAGGCTGGTGCTGCTCTTATCAGATAAAGGACTTGTTGCCGGCTTAAGACCCCTGAGTATGAATCTGAAAAGTATTCCTTTCTCAAGACATTTTATTTCCATCTCTATAAAATGTTTAAAATGTACAATTCTATAACCTGTATGACCCATGCAACAGCCGTTTTTCTGTGTGAAGGTATCTGCTGGTGTCCAGAGGTATGTTGCAGAACAGGGAGTAGAAGGTTAAGGAAGCTTGGATATCTCACAGAGAGGAGGAAAGAAGAGTGCCAGAGGGAAAGAAACTGGGAAGAGGTAGCATGTTAAGGAACTAGGATTTTGGAGCATCTAGAAGCATTTCTAGGCCAGGAGATAGGAATGGGCAGCTGTGTGGAATGCAAGTGAAGGTCAGGGGAGCTAAAGCTGTCCCCAAATTGAGAGGCTTGTGTTTTGAATGAATTATACATGTGAATGCTGAAATCATCCAGGATGGTGGTGGAATTTGGTGTGGAGTTAAAGACCATTAGAGGACCCACTTTCCAGGACTGTGAAGGACTAACCCGAGTGGCAAAGGAGGGGAGGGAGCAGAACGGGATGGTGAGGTTGCAGCAAGCCCACAAGGCCATCAGGATAAACCACAGGTAGGAATCCTCCAGGAGACCTGGAGGCAGGTCTCCATCAAGATAGAGGGACATATCTTAACCCTAAATGGTGGTCCTAGAAATATCAGGGTAAGAGCCTGAGGAGCAGCACCAGTCTAAATAAGCACAGGCTTGGTGGCTTTTTGCTAAGACTACAAAGAGAAATTTTGTGGGAGGTTGGAGCATCTTTTACAGACATCAATCCACACCCATGTCAACAGAAGAGGTTAGAGAAAGCCCTTCCTAAATGTGTATTTGATTACATATACTTACACATTTTAAATCTCTTTTATCTCCTAAGCATCGGTTTCTATGAGAAATCCTATGGAATCCTTTCTCAGTTCTAGATTTTCTAAAATTTTTCTCACTGTGCATCAAACAGTCTGCTTTCACTGATTCACTGAATATCCATAGTGTGATGGATATTCTCCAGGCACCTCTCTGGTTCTGGGTTGTGCCTAGAAGACTGACCTGTATGGCTACATGTACCAGTTCCCTTGTGGTATTATTTCTGCGTGGTTCTGGCCAATGGGGAGCCATGGAAAGATACTGGAGGGCCAGAAGAGTGAGGTTGGGGGGGGGGTGTATCTCTCTACCCTTCTCACTGGCTAGTGGCTGTGTTCCCCCACCCAGACCTGCAGCTCCAGCCAGACGGCCCTCTCCTACAGCTACAGGCTCAGGTATCCCCAGTTCTGGGGAAAAAATCCCCACCTCCTACCCCTTTAGACCTTGAGTGATTACTTTCTATTGTTGCCAGTCCTGGGGTGTTTCATTGTCCCTTTTTGGTTTGTCATTCCCTTGCCCACAATTTGGTGCATGAACTCACTAAACTCTGTTCAAATCCAATTTGTGTGCCACCTCTTTCCCACCAGGATCCCGACTTACCCAGTAAGTTATATCTTCAGGAGCAGCAAAAAACGTTAGTCACTGCTTTGTGTATTTTTTCTAATAACAAAATATATGTATATTTATTGGGTTAAGATGGAGGAATGAGGGAACAAAGTTTTGCTATTCTTCTCCTTACCCAAATTGGAGTAGGGAAAGACACTCTTTTAACTTGTTCCAAAGTTAACAGTTTCCCCTATAGCTTTCCTCCAGCTTCTCCTGATGTTAACATCTTATATAACCACGGGGCAATCATTAACTACTAAGACATTAACACTGATTGGTATGACACTATTGACTAAACAACAGAATGTATCTGGACTTCCCCAGTTTTTCACTAACGTCTTTTTCTGTTTCAGGAAATAAATCAGGATGGCCCACTGAATTTAATTATCACTGTCTTCTTGGTCTCCTTCAATCTGTGAAAGTTCCTCACCTTTTGTTGTCTTTCATGACCCCAACCCCTTTGAAGAACACTGGTCAAATATTTTGCAGAGTGCTCTTCACTTGGGTTTGTCAGGTGTTTGCTCATGATTAAACCGAGATTATGGGTTCTGAGGCAAAAGAGTGCAGAGGCGAAGTGATCTTCTCTTTAGTATCCAGGGGTACATGACACCAACATGGCTGATCACAAGTGATGTTAACCTTGTTCACTGGGGAAGCTATCTGCCAGGATTCTCCACTGTGAACTTAACTATTTTCCCTTCCCATATTCTATTAATTAGGAGTCATTAAGTCCAGTCCATACTCAGGGAAAGGGGAACTGAACTTTACCTCCTAGAGGACTGCATTTCAAAGGTTTGAGAAAATGTGCTAAAACTACCACAGCATTCACAAATATTTGGGGATATACTTAGAGGCTATGCAAAGATCCTATTTCTCCTAAAAGTGCTACCTACTACTTCATCAGCAGATTTTGCTTGCAACAATGATATTTGCTTGCAACTGTGGTATTCTAATGGTGATTTTATATTTCTGCCTTTCTTTCAACATTTATTAATTTAATTTTTTTCTCTAAGAGCTATACTTTCTCCCCCATTTATTAACTATTTATTTATATGACACATATGGGCTCATGTATAGTTATTTTATTCTTGAGGTCATAATTCAGTACTATTTATTTTGGTGCTAAAATTGTTCCAGCTATGGGCAACGTGAGCTCTTTCAGTTTGGTTCCTACTTCTTTCTGACATGCCTCACCTTCATTTTAGCACTGCCTTATTACATGGTACTATCAGATATTCCAGATTCATTTCACATTTTCTCTGCCCCAGCCTTTTTCTCAAGGATGCCCAGAAAACAAGGTCTGGGCACCAGGTGTGCTAGGTGCTACTGGGCTAGTAATTGCTTCTAGGTCCTCTTGGTGGATGGAGCAAGGAAATGTATATATGTACCACTAACCCATGTATGTACGCATAAACACCCATATTTATTTTTGTATCTATCTACATACATATTAAAATAAACATGAGTTCATATTGTTATCTCTGTCTCCAATACAGTATCACAGGATTCATTCTAGCATTGATGAGACAGGGTTTTTTGTTTTTATTTTTTTAAAGAGTTCTAGAAAGAGGACTTCTGCCAAGATGGAGGCATAGGTGGAAACACTGTGCCTTCTCCCACAACCAAGTTTGAATACAACAAAGGTTTGGAGAACAAAGACACACCCAAAGACCAGAAAATTGAATTACACAGAAGTCCAACAAAGATGAACCAATCAACTGGGACGGTAAGAGGGGCGGAGCCAGCAGCGGAGCCAGCAGCGGAGCCAGCAGCGGAGCAGGGTCGGGCAGGACAGATCCCCTGACCTAGGCGAGCAGGCAGCCCGGAACCAGTAGGGATGTGGGGCAGACTGACCGCGGTCATACATTCGCGCACAGTGAGACAGACCACGCAGGCCCTTGGGGGCGAGGGCTGACGGCGGTGGCACACTCCCGTGCAGTGGGACAAAACGAGTGGGCCTGGTGACGGTTGCAGCTGCAGCACTGGTGGGGGTTGAGGCAGCAGGCGGCAGACGGGAAGCCATCGTTCCTCGTTGACCCCGCCCCCACATACAGCGTCACAACCCAGTGACTGAGTTGCCCTGCTCTGGTGAACGCCTAGGGATCTGATCCTACTGATCCTGCTACATAACAGGCACGAGCAGCCCAAAAGATGACGCAAGAAGAACTCAAAGTCCCAGAGCCAATAACTCTAACTGACCGAGAAAGTGCCAGCCTCTCCGAAGCACAATTCAAGACACTGTTTATCAGGATGCTCACAGAACTGGTTGATTATAGTCACAAATTAGAGGAACATATGAAGGCTAAACTAATTGAAATGAAGGAAGATGTCCAGGAAACCAATAGCGATGGAAAGGAAACTGGGACTCAAATCAATGGAATGGACCAGAAGGAAGAACAAAACATCCGACCAGAAAGGAATGGAGAAATGAGAATTCAAAAAAATGAGGAGAGGCTTAGGAACCTCCAGGACATCTTTAAACGTCCCAACACCTGGATTATAGGGGTACCAGAAGGGGGAAAGAAACAGCCATGAGTGGAACACTTATTTGAACAAATAATAAAGGAGAACTTCCCCAGACTGGCAAAGGAAATAGACTTCCAGGAAATCCAGGAAGCTCAGAGAGTCTCAAAGAAGTTGGACCCAAGAAGGAACACACCAAGGCACATCATAATTATATTAGCCAAGACTAAAATGAAGGAGAGAGTCCTAGAAGCAGCAAGAGATAAGGGGACAGCCACCTACAAAGGTGTACCCATCAGACTGTCAGCGGATTTCTCAAAAGAGACCTTACAGGCAAGAAGGGGCTGGAAAGAAGTATTCCAAGTCATGAAATCCAAAGACCTACAGCCAAGATTGCTTTATCCAGCAAAACTTTCATTTAGAATGGAAGGACAGATAAAGTGCTTCTCAGATAAGGTCAAGTTCAAGGAGTTCATCATCACCAAGCCCTTATTATATGAAATGCTAAAGGGACTTATATAAGAAAAAGAAAATGAAAAATATTAACAGTGAAAGGACAGCAAACTCACAGTTATTAACAACCACACCTAAAACAAAAGCAAACCAATAGGACAGCTAGATCAGGAGTGGAACCATAGAAATGAAGAACACATGGAGAGTTAGCAACGGGGGGGTGGGAGGAGGAGAAGAGGGGAGAAGGCACAGAAAATAGCATAGACAGTAGGTAGAAAATAGATAGGGGGGAGGGTGAGAATAGTGGGGGAAATATAGAATCTAAAGAACTTGAGACACGTGGTTATAAACTAAGCGGGGGGGAGAATGGTGGGGGAGGGAGTGTGCGGGTGGATGGGGAATGAAGGGGGGGAATAGAACAACTGTAATGGTATAATCAATAAAATATATTTTAAATAAATAAATAAATAAAATAAACAGTGCTAGAAAACAAGAGTTATCTATAGTATAACACAAATTAAGAGGAATCTCTGATCACTGGAAGGCAGATGAGAGTTAGGTTGATAGAAGAACCCATACCTAAAATGAAAGCAGGAAAGACCTAATGCACAAAGTACAGGTGGCCCTGGGGATGATGGAAACAGAAGGGTGACAAGGGCAACTGAAAGGGTATTTGGTTCAGAAAGCAAAGCAGGAGCTTTAAGGAGGGATGGCCTCTTCTCTTGCCTGCCTCTTCTCTTGTACCAACAGTGGGACGCCTGGCCACCTGGGTCCAAGTACAAGCAGCAAGAGTGTATGTTTGTTGGGGTAAAAAAAAAAAAAAAGCAGAGCAGTGCCTATAGTGGCTATTAGAGGGACACAGAGCCCCCAGATCTGTAACACCAGTTCCTGGAGCACATCTCCAGGCAACACATCTGACTCTCACCTCGAATCACAGGGGTAGCCTGCTCTACAGGTGGCAGCATTCACAGATACAGAGAGTAGAGCCCTGGCTGGTGTAGCTCAGTGGATTGAGCACGGACCTGCGAACCAGACAATCGCGGTTCGATTCCCAGTAAGGGCACATGCCTGGGTTGCAGGCCAGTTCCCCGCAGGGGCCAATTCCCAGCAGGGGATGCACAAGAAGCAACCATACATTGATGTTTCTCTTCCTCTCTCCTTCCCTTCCCCTCTAAAGATAAATAAATAAAATATAAAAAAACAAATAGAGAGAGTAAAAGGAAATCTAAAATACAACAATGCTTAACCAACTAAGAATCACTGTTATCTAAAGGGCAGCCACAACCATGAAAGAGTTATATAGATACTTGAGGATACAAACTCTGTTATTTTATACATACTACATACTTTTTTCCTTTTGGTTATTCTCCTTTAAAATTTATGCAAGGAACTTGTAATGGGTAAAATTGTGACCCCACCCCACCCCAGCCCCAGAATAAGTTGAAGTCCTAACCCTGTATCTTAGTATGCGAGTTTATTTGGCAATAGGATTGCTGCAGGTGTAATTAGTTAAGATGAAGTCATACTTGAATAGGGTGGGTACCTAATCCAATATGACTGCTGTCCTTAAGGGGAGAAATTTGAAGATAGGAAAGAGGCAGAAAACCAAGTGAAAATAAAGATAGAGATAAGGGAAATGTCTCCAAGCCAAGGAACACCAAAGACTGCCAGAAAACTACTAGAGGCTAGGAGAGAGACATAGAACATTTTCATTCACTTCTAGCTTCAGAAGAAGAAACCAACCCTGCCAACATCTTGATCTCCAACTTATAACCTTTAGAACAATACATTTCTGTTAAGCCACTCAGTTTGCAGAACTTTGTTACAGGCAGACCTAGGAAACTAAAATTATTACATGACTTCCAATTAAAATGAGACAGGCCATCATCTTTCCTTTCTGGATTTTGCATTGTTCTGATACTTAAAAAGCATTTCTTATCTGCATATTCTAAAAATAGTGGTGTGCTTTTCTGGTAACATACTTCACTTTAAATTATTCAGTCTTTTTGGCCTGGCTGGTGTAGCTCAGTGGATTGAGTGCAGGTCTGTGAACCAAAGGGTGAGGGTCGCCAGTTTGATTCCCAGTCAGGGCACACGACTGGGTTGTGAGCCAAGTCCCCAGTAGAAGGTGCGTGTGAGGCAACCACACATTGATGTTTCTCTCTCTTTCTTTCTCCCTCCCTTCTCCTCTCTCTAAAAATAAAATCTTTTAAAAAATTATTCAGTAAAAATATATATTTACGTATGACAAAGAAAAATTACTTTCAAAGAATAAACCAATTATCTCAGAATCACTTATTAATAACTCAGTTTTTTCACTGGTTTAAAATGCCAGATTATCACATAATAGATTATATTTGTATATATATGAGCTTATTTCTAGAGGCTCTGCTTTGTTCTATGATAATACCAATTGAGACTGGTTACAAAGTATTTTAATTATTATAACTTTAAATTTTAAAATCTGGAAATCAAATTTTACCATTAGTAGTCTTTCTTTTTTTTCCTACCAATATTTTCTTGGGTACTCTCACTCATTCCTCCATATAAACTTCCCTAAACCCCCTTTAGCATGCTAATAATAATTGTGTAAACTTTACAAACTAAAACAAAGAACTGGTAACGTACAACACTGACTTTACCCAGTCAGAAACTTTGTATTTGTATTTCCTTTTTTAGAGGTTTATTTCCACAGGTCCTGTACCTTTTTTTTTGAGGCTTCATGCTGAAGATGCTTTAAAATCAGTTAATAGTTTGAAAGATAGCTCTTTTCCAATGGTATTTTGTAATTATTTTTAGTGGCTGTAAAAGTACATAGATACAAAAGGGGATCCTAGTTCACTGTTGGTGGGATTGCAGACTGGTACAACCACTATGGAAAATAGTATGGAATTTTCTAAGGAAATTAAAAATGAATGTGCCTTTTGACCCAGCAAGTCCACTCTTAGGAGTATATCCTAAGAACCCTGAAACACCAATCCAAAAGAACCTATGCACACCAATGTTCATAGCAGTACAATTCACAATAGCCAAGAGTTGGAAGCAACCTAGATGCCCATCAGTCAATGACTGGATCAAAAAACTATGGTACATTTACACAATGGAATTCTATGCTGCAGAAAGGAAGAAGGAACTCCTACCCTTTGCAACATCATGGATGGAACTGGAAAGCATTATGCTGAGGGAAATAAGCCAGGCAGTGAAAGACAGATACCATATGAGATCACCGTTAACAGGAATCTAAACAACAAAACAAGCAAGCAAGCAAAATATAACCAATGACACTCAAATACGGAACGGGCTAACAGGGTCCAGAGGGGAGAGGGGAGATAATCATAGGGGAAAAGGGAATGGACTCACATGAACAAGTACAAAGGACACAAGGACAATAACTAAGGGTGGGGGAGCAGAAATGGGAGGGAGGCAGGGACATGGGGCGGGGGGCGGGCAGGGTTGAGAATATAAGACAGAAAGCTGTACTTGAACAAGAATAAAAAAATTATTTTAAAAAAAGTACATAGATACATATATATGTTACTGTGTATTTCAAATTTCACCCAAATATTTTAAAACCAGGTTACTTTACTGAGCTTATTATCTTTAATGGTTTTCTAGTTAATTTGCTTAGAATTTTCCAAGAATACAGCATATCAATAACAAGTTTTTCTCCTGCTTTCCAATATTTAAGGCTCTCATTTGCTTTCTGTGGCTTACTACATTAGCTAAAACATCCAGAACAATATCAGTAAAATATTCCTCTGTTGAAAGTTACACGAAGAGTTTCTTTTTTAAAAAAATTATGAATCAGTTTAAGGGAAGTAATAATCTACAGAGATTGGAACTGGATCAGAGGCTGCCACGGTGAAGTGCTGGGAGAGACTGGACTGACTATAAAACAAAATGAGAGAAACTTGTATGAAGAGGGGAATGTTTTATATCTCAATTTGGCTAGTAGTACATGGGGATGTATGTACATGTTTATTTAATTTATTGTCAAAGCCACTCATGTGTACATATAAGATTTGTGAGTTTTGCCTGGGCCCAGTGGCTCAGTTGGTTGAAGCATTGTCCCAGACACCAAAAGGTTGTGGGTTTGATTCCTAGGCAGGACACATACCTAGGTGGTAGATTTGACCTGTGATCAGAGAGCATACAAGAGGCAAGAGATCAATGTTTCCCTCCCACCTCAAAGTTTTCTCTCTCTTTCTCTAAAATCAATTTAAAAAACATACCCTCAGGTGAGGGTAAAAGAATTACAGCACTAAGATATGATCACTGCAGAGAAATGCAGTTAAGCACTATGAAATAAAAACCTAACACCTTAAAAGCCAGCATGGCAGAGGTAACAATCAACACTATTTTCCCTCCCAGACACTGATCAATATAATCGGGCATGCCAGTGTATACATGTATACAGGGGTATGCGTGTTTTTGTGTGTAAATGTGTATTTTTGTGTGCCTGCTTCATGTTACCTGCTGCTTAAAACCTTTTGATGTCCTACAGGGCTCAACATGGTCTGGTCTCATGTGCCAGGTTCTGTGTTATGGCAATGACAAATTATTGCATAAAACAACAGAAATTTATTCTCTTATAGTTCCGGTGGCCGGGGCCTGAATTTATGGGGCTAAAATCAAGGTGTCAGTAGAGCCTTGCTCCCTCTGGAAGCTTTAGGGGAGAAATCTGTTCTTTCACCGGTACGCAGAGCTACATTTTTTGGCTTGTGGCTCTTTCTCCATCTTCCAAGTGGCAGAGGATCTTCTCTCTAGGACTCTGCTTCTCTCAGTTCTTCTCTTCTGTCTAAAACTTCCCTCTGCCTCCCCTATATAAGGACTCTTATAATCCAGGATGTTCTCCTATGTCAAGGTCCTTAACTTAATCACATCTGCAAAAACCTTTTCCATATAAGGTAATATTCACAGATCCCAGTGATCAGGACATGGACATTTTGGGGGGCTGTTGTTCAGCCAACCACCCCTCATATATGTCTCTAGCTTCCTGTTCTAGGCAGCCCCCTCCCCTCACCCTCGGCACTCCAGCTAAATCTGTGGCTCTTCTTGCAGTTTCTTGAACACACCACACTTCCTGTTGCCACAGGCCTTTTTCAAATACTGGATATCAAATGGGCATCAGAGAGAGAAAAATAATTTCAATTCCTGGAAAAGTTGGGAGAGAGAAGAAGAGGGGCAAAGTCAGGAACCTTTTAGTTAGAGAGTCCACAGGAATACCTCTGGTATTTACCTCTGGTATTTACCTCTGGAATTACCTCTGGTAATACCCCTAGTAGGACATTCAAGGAACCCTTCTGGAGAACAAAACACCTCACAGAGGTCATTAACACTATTTAATACTCTGCCTCCTCTTTGAAATCCTCCATCAAGACTGTAGTGCTGATTAAGGCTTCTGTGTGAATGTGTGGACCTGGGCTCAAGGTCCAGGTGGCTAAGCAATGGCAGCACGTAAACTGGGCACAGGGACACAGAGCCCTACCTGACATGGGGTTAAAGGAGAAACTCAGGGCACATAGGGGCTGAGCCTGGCAGACAAGCAGTCCGATTTAGCTACGGAAAACCAGGATGACAGGCATCATGACAGAACAAAACTCAACACTTGCCTTTTTAGAGAGTTCAACCCACCCACCCACCTACAAGCTACCTCAGGGAGACCTGGTGGTGCAAACATTTCCCTCCCCCAGGGGAAAGTGGCCCAGATGTCCACTTACAGCTGTGGAGAGTCGTGACGCCAGTGTCATCTCCAGGTTCCCCTTCAGGCCCACTAAGGGTGGCACCAATGTCAACAGGTCTTTAATCTCCACAAATGCTGGCCAGTGCTGGTGGGGACAGAATAAGCAGCTCAATCCACACACACATATTGGCATATTTCGGACATTTGTTGAGAGAAACTTTCCATAAGTTACTTCTTACTCCTTGTAAAATAAATGAATAAGACTAACTAGTTTCTTTAATGACTTTAAACTAAACAAAAATAATGATGAAGCTGTGAAATTGTCTTAAAACTATTATTCAGTGAACAGCTGTAGTGGCCTCAAAAAGAATTCCTTTCTCTGGTCCTCAGCACCTGGGAAAATTGGGGGAATAGGCTCAGTCTAGCCTGTGGACATGCTTTGTCAGGAGTGCTAATGTGTTTGTAGAAATAGGAATGAATCACCAATTTTCAAAGTTGGGAGACTGACACGAACTGGGAGAGCAGGGGCTGAAGAGTGGTGCTGCTTTCTTAGGAACAGAGCCTCCAGGCAGCCCCAGGCTTGCACCCCTGCTCTCAGGCACCAAGGCTGAGTACAAGTTGCCCCGGGGCATCATGCAAGGGGCTCTGCATTTGTCAAAACAGATAGAATGTGTCTCTACACAGGTCTCCATCAAACATAAATAAATAAAAATTAAAAATAGAAGGAATGAAAGGGATGCAGGTTTCAAGAAAACTAAGAGAAAAAAATTCTTTGTGAAGTGAAAACTACTCCAACCTGTTTCACATACAACTAGATTATCCCCCCAATAAATTTGTAATGATCCTATTGACTTACTGGAGCTCCCTGGCCCCTACAGATATCTGTGACCCCTATACTAGAAGGTCCTCCTGGTATTGGAATGCTAGACCTGAAAAAAACCAATTTTGTCAATGAGGAGACAGAAGGCCTGGGGTCCCCCATTCCCTAAGACAAGAGCTGTGTGAAGGTGTGAGGATCCACTCACCTCTGGGCCTTGGAGTCATCATCGGTAAAGCAGTGCAACAAAATGTTTCACCAGGCCTGGAGGTGAAGGGACTGGGCCAGGGCCTTTTAAGATCCATTGTTTATGGTCTTCACTCCTTGATTACTCCCTTTACTTACCTACAAAGCTGTGAAATTCGGAATCCTTACCTGCTCTGATGGATTTATAAGTCTGCCCTCTCCTAAAAGTTCAGAAGAAAGCTGTCACCAGGCAAAGAGGTGTACCATGATCACAGTCCCAATCTTTGGGAAGCCTCTGGCCCCAGTGCAGCCAGGCAGCTGTCCAATCAGCTACCACACTCTACCCAGCAGAGCATGATCTCCCATCAACTGATGGGCAAAGGCCCTCTCTGCTGCCACCCCAAACACCCTCCTACTGCCTCTGCAAATTGGCATGCTCCTATGTGCTCTCTTTTCCTGCCTACATGAAAATCAAGTACCCACCAAACCCAAAGTAAAAACAAACCCCAGCTCTCTCAGCCTTCCCTGCCACACAAGCCTGCCCCCTCTCTTACTCAGCATCACCAAATTTTGAAGGAGTTCTTGTTGTCACCTATCATGATTAAATGCTGTGCAAGCCTCTGACTACCACATTACCCTGCAGCAATACCCCAACTTTGCAGTGGCCCTTTCAATAATCTTTTAAAATCATTGAGCAGGTCCCAAGTTTGTGATCATTAATATAGAAAATGTACATGTCTAAGTAATAAACCATCAATTGATTTTTTAAATGTTTTTATTATAAAAGAGGGGAACATAAAACTTGTGGGATGTTTGACACTGTATTTGAAAAACTGGCGCATTAATATCTGGTTTGACAGAAGTAGTTATAATTCTCAGTGAGTTCTCAAGGTGCTCATCAGACATTTCTGTTCTAATTTTACCTATGTGTTTCATCCTTGAAAATAGTTGCTCTCAAATGTAGGTGCCGCCAGATAGTGATGGCATGAATAAGGTATGACTGTGAAGCAAGGGACATTTGTCTCTGGGAAGACAGGACCTATAAAAGTCCAATAAGGAGACATGATCACGTTTTTCTGTAAGGTGAATGTTAGATTGAAGCTCTCTGCATTCCATTTGAAAATTGGCAGGTAACATATTTATGTCAACTGAAAATCAAGACACAAATATAGCAAAATATTGATTATTTTCCCAGAAATATTGAAACATTTTCAAATTTTTGTATCAAATCAAAAAGCAAAGCTGCATACTGTTACAGGACTGTGTTTAGCCAATGTGTTAAAATGCATAAAGTTGTTTGCCTTCATTTGAGCTTGCCATAATTTGTTTCATTTGGAATGCTGTTATGGTCTGAAACATGGTATTGATAACGTGGTTTTCATCTTGAAGATGCATTTTTAACTCATTTAGATGAGTGGTTAAATCCACTAAAAATGCTAAATCTGGAAGCCAGTTTTTGTTGTAAAGTTCTGGCACAAATTTGGGTTTTGATACCATAAATGACTTGATAACATGTCACTAATCATAAAATCTTTTCAACATTGGGCCTTGACTTAGCCATCTTACTTCCAAAAAGTAAATGATGTCACCATAGGCAGTGTCAATACTTTTAAGGATTTCCTGAAATTGGAATATTCAATCCCTGGCTCTTATGAAATTCACAGTCCTGATGATGATTTCCATGGCATTATCCATTTTTAAAGCTTTGTGCATAAGTTTTCTTGATGTACTATGAAATGATATTTCATCAAACGTGAGTTTTGGGTGGCAATTGCATCATCTTCTATTAATTTTACAAGTCCCTCTCTTTTACCTACCATCACCAGGGACCACCAGTAACTACAGAAGATACGTTGACAACAGACAAAGAAAATCACTTTAACATACTTTTTACTGCTTCATATAAAACTCTTGATTTAGTTGCCCTGTAGTGGCAGCCGAGAAGGCTGTGGTTTGGGCCTCTCGGCCCAAACCAGAGCTCAAACTGTAAAGCATGGTGAGTGATGTGTGAGGCGCTGCGGAGGTGTGAAAGTACCTTTAATAACCAAATAAGAATGCTTATCTGACTTCTAAGTAACATTAAATGCCCTAAAGTTGCAATGCAAGGTGGAAATATTATTGATAATGGCTGCCTCACAACATCACCATGAGCACAGGTAACATCTGATGATGGGAGCCACACATCACTGTAAAACTGAAGCCACATATGCCTACAAATAGCGAGAATGTACATATGTTTATTTTACATCACATCACAACATGTAATCACAAAAAAATCTCACAATATTTTAAGTAAATTTACAGTTTTGTGTTGGGCTACATCCATAGCCATCCTGCAGGCTGTGGGCTGGATACCCCTGCCCTAAAGGAAGCAGTGACCTCCAAACGGGTGACTCCACTGGCTCTCTTAACATCCATACTGCTGCGCCCTCTGTGCTAGGGAGCCTTCTACCCCACGACCACTACCCAAACATGTACTAGACTCCCAGTGTGACAGGCACACCTCTGAGATCTCCACATCCCCTGTGCTATGCCGGCCTCTGTAATCATTTCATCTTGGCTTCCACTGAGGGCTCCTTGTCCTCTACCTGACCTTTTAATTTTTTGAATTTAACTTAAAGGATTTTATTTCTTTTTCCAAATAGGAAAGCTACCACTACAGTGAAAATTAGAAATTTCACCAAAGCCTAATAATCCTTGATTTTAAATGGGCACAGGCTTTTCAACTCTGGCCAATCCTCAGGTTATACGATAGCCTTATGGGACTTATCCAACCAGAACTAACACCCTATCTCAAGAAAACACAGGGTCAATCTTTTTCAAGATTCCAATTCCACAGCTGAGAAACTCCCTCTTAAAGGACACATTGAACCAGGCCAAGGAGAGCAGGCTGCCACCACACTACTGACTGCCCTGTGGCACACATGGCTCCTGACCAGCCCTTTCCCAGCCCTGGATGCACCCCAACCCCTTCAAAATCTTCTTGCTGCTAAAAGTAAAACCCAGAGTTTGGGAAACCCAAGGTGGCAGACTTCCTGTTGTAATCCTGACTTTCCTTCATATTTCATCTTCATTTCTCCTTTCCTTCCACATCCTCACCTTTCCAAGGCTTGAGTTACCATCCACAACCACCCCACTCTCCATCAACAAGCAGCCTGAAAGAGGAAAAGGCTGAAAGGTTAACCTTTTGTGGGGGTTCCATCCTTCTTATAAGTAGTCAGTCGGGTGTGGGCTGGGACACAATCATGACAAAGGAGATTTGAGAAATCATGTCTAGACACATGACGCATTCTTCAACCATAAGGGACAAAGTCAACAAACATGGAAATGTAAAGTGGAAAAAGAGGAGGACTCTGGATACTGGTGACACTATTAATCCAATGAATTAACTTGTGCAGGAGCTGTCTCATTTACAGACTTCTCTACAGGGACCATAAATGTTTTTAGTGACTGGCTCAGATCTGCCTTCTGGGTGTTACACCTGCTGACCCAGCTGTTACCTGAACCTGGATATCCCACAGGCCCTCCTCACCAAGCCTCCTTTGCCCTGCTCCACCCACTGTAGTTCCAAGAATCCTTCTTGCTCTGCCAGCCAGGATTTAATTAACCTGTTGTTCCCTGACATCCTGGCATCCAAATTTTCACAACTGTCTTAAATTCTACCACTAGCTTCCCCAGCAACACTTTAAAGACATCTATCTGGGGCACTGGCAAAGCTGAAATAAATAAAAAATAACGATTCTTGCACTTGGACTCTGAATCACAAAGCCTCCCTGCTTTGCCCTATGGCTGGAACCACACCCTCCAGGGCATCTCTGACCCCACTGCCAGGGTTGAGTGCTGTTGCAAATATATGACCATGTCACCCAGCCCCTTCTAACCTTTCATGGGCAATTCCACTCCTGGACTTATAACCCAGTAGAATCCTTTTGCCCAGCCACCCCCCTAAAAACATATGCCTACCTCCCCTCTAAAAAAGCATATGCAAAAATGTTCCTGGTAGCATCATGCTTTCAGAACAGTATTATAAGTCAGTATTATAAGTCAGAAGAATGGTTTAGGTTTGGCCAGGCATGGAGGGCTGAGAATGCTCTTGACCCAGGTGGTGGTTACTGAGGTGTATTAATCTTGAGATAGTTCATCAAACTGTATATATGTATGAGTTGTGAAATGTTCTATACTTCTGTGCTATACTTCAATAAAACAAATACATGATATTTATTATTAAAACTAAGAATGACAACAAAATCAACAACCCCTGTGCTCTCAGTATGTAACTTAAACTCCTGAGCAGAGCTGACATTGTCCCTCACTGTCTGCCCAGAGCCCCATCTCCATGACAGTGGTACTCATGCTCCTCACTCTTCACAACACTCTTCACAACATACACTAATCTGTCCATATCTATGCACACACTGATCCCTTCACCTGGGATGTTTACTATTCCTCACATCATCCTGGAAACTGCTACATTATCCAAGGTTCAACTCCAACTGTCCTGCTAACAGTAGATTCTCTGACTCCTTTAGGAAGAATGGATTATTCCCTCTTCCTTCAGAGGCAAATGTCTGCTCACTGCCTCCACTCACTCACTCATTTGTGGGATAATCTAATGAGCATCTGCCTTGCCTATTAGACTACCAATGCCATGAAGGCTGGTGCTGGTCTGCTTTTGCTCACCACTGTACCCTCAGGGCCCAAGAGCAGCTAGCCGAGTTCATTTAACAAAATGTGCTGAATGAATGAAGGAGGAACCAGATGAACAAGTGACTTCACCTATCGTACTCTGCAGCATTTGGTTCTCAGCTGCTCAAAGGCAAGAACCCTGGCTGATGTGTCTCTGATTCAGTGAAGAGAGATCATATACCCTCTAACCACAATGAAAGCCACTCTTACTTGCCCTGACTGGTGTAGCTCAGTGGATTGAGCTCTGGCCTGTGAACCAAAGGACTGCTGGTTCAATTCCCAGTCAGGGAACAGCCTAGGTTGCAGAGCAGGTTCCCAGTAGGTGGCACGCAAGAAAGAGGCAACCACACATGACTGTTTCTCCCTTTCCTTCTCCTTCCCTTCCCCCTTCTCTAAAAATAAATAAATAAAATCTTAAAAAAAAAACAAAACCACTCTGCCCTGGCTGGTGTAGCTCAGTGGATTGAGTGTGGGCCTGCAAACCAAAGCATCACCAGTTCAATTCCCAGTCAGGTCACATGCCTGGGTTGTGGGCTAAGTCCCCAGTAGTGGGGGACGAGAGGCAACCACACATTGATGTTTCATTCCCTCTCTTTCTCCTTCCCTTCCCCTCTCTCTAAAAATAATTAAATAAAATCTTTTTTTTTAAAAAAACACCACTCTTACTATCTCCAGGTACACACATGTATACATAAACCCCAAAAGGTCTGGAAGAACATTCACGACCTCATAATACAGGAACAAACTGAGAGTAAAGGCTGTGGTCAAAGAGGGCTTAACTTCACCTCCAATATTTATTTTATGATAAAGAGAAATATTTATACCTTTCTTGTATAAACTGTTTTTTGAAAAAAAACAACAACTGATACTCTGGCCATATACAGGACCTCAGTCCAATCCCTAGGCCCAACCATAGACTGAATAAAGACCACAAAAAGAGGAGGAGAGACCTCTGGCCCCAAATTGAGAGGAGGTGAAGTCAGAACCCAACCAGTGCCCTTGGTCTCAGGACTGTGCCAGGGACAGCCCACGAAGTGTGCCTGCCAAGTCAGGAGATCATACTTGCTATCAACTCTTAAGCCTCAGGCCCCAGCATGCAGCCTCCTCTGGGCAGGCATGGTCTGGGTACAGTGGAAGCTAGGAGCCAGGAACCCATTTCTTGCTGAGGGACTTCCCTTTGGAGTAGTGTTATCAAGGGTGCTTTCTGCATTGCTGAGTGGTGGTGAGCAGAAAAATGGTGGTAGAGGCTCAGGAGCCAGGGAAACTCAAATGCCCTTGAACCTCACATCAAACTGGAGTCATAGAACCATGACTGCAAAGTGAGAAGAAGGAAAAGGCTGTGACTTTCAGAGCTATTTCTCTTTCTCCCAGCTGCTGGCTCCTAAAAATGAATGGCTCAAAGACTGAATTTGTACAAAGCCTTCCCCAAGACATACCTTTTTCTTCACACTGGTGTCCCAGATAGTGCCTTAACACACAATCCAGAAAGTTGTTCTGCCCTCCAACTACACTTCCTCCTGGACTGGCCTACTGTGCCACTTCTGCCAATGGTCAGGCTCAATCCCATATCCTCTCTCCCCACATCCCACCATATCTTCCAGTTTATGCCAAGCTCTCTCAACTGACAGACACCCTCCCAAGTTACAGCAACTGGGGGACACACAATGGGGAGAAGAGGCTCCAAGCTGCGCTCCACCTGAGGCAGCCGTGGAGGTCAAAAAGAGGAGACTCAGGGCAGAATCTCTTTTACCAGTATCTGCAGGAGGGTGTTAGGGTAGGGGTGACAGATTCTTGGAGCAGCTCTAAGAGTGAAGCTCAAAGGCAGGAGAGATGGGTATCTAGGCTGAAAGCCCAGTTGAACACAAGATTCTAATGTTAAGCTGGCTGGTATGCAATAGCTACCCCAGTCCCAGAACTAGTGAGTGCCCCACCCACTGAGGTGTGTGAGCAGAGGCCACATCATGAGCCTCATTCAGAGACCAAGAGACCAGGTTGGGGGTTGATCACCCCTCTCTAACTCAGAGAGAGATGCAAAGGGTTACACTGGGTGGCCATTATTAAGGAGATGCTGTGTGTACTGAGGAAGGAGGAATGTTATCTGGGATGTCCCATAGGTTAAAAAACTAAATTGAATTTTACAGATTAAAAAGCACTTTATGTACTATGATACCACAAATTTATGTGTTTAGATGTTCTTGATAGATACACAGCATGATATTGACAAATGTAATAGGCACCCACCCTCCTTCATTTATGTACATTTTTTAAGTTTTCTAAAATAACACATTAACTGTAAAAGAAATGTTTAAGTACACAGAACAAAACCTCAATGATTCAAACAGCATTACCTGAGCCAACCCAAGGACATAAATAGACCGGGAGAAGCATACACCAGTGTACGATCACTTGAGGGCCTCCCAACAAATGCCTCTACTCAGTAGAGACCACCACAGCCCCTTACTGGCCTGGACCCCCAGCCTGGCCTCTATCCCTTGTCCTTCCACAGAAGAGCCCCATGAAGATTCTGGGGGAAGGAGGAATAGTAACCATCACCCTCAGGCCACAACACAAGGTGCATCCAGTCATCCATCTTTACAATCTTGCAAGGTGGGTGCATTTATTAGCCTCCTATGCAGATGGGGAAACTGAGGCAGGGAGACACTAACAAGTTCCCTCAGATATGAGCAAACAGCACAGCCAGGATTTGAATCCCTCAGGCCCTGCCAGTAAGTCTGCATTCCCTGGAAAGAAAACAGTTTGTGCTCCTGTGGTTAATATGGCTCATGCAGGCTGACCTTCGGAGAGAGTCATCAGAAGCTTCTGTAAATCTCAGACATTGAGGTCTCTGGAGGACCCATACTCTCAGGCCTCAAGGCCTAGTTCAGGGTTGCAGCCCTACTCCTGGGAACCCTGGCCCCCCAATCTCGGGCCCCACACTGCCCCACAGAGGCCCAGTACACACTTGGATGGTGTTCATCACCAGGCCATCAGTCATCATGCCCAGCCCCGAGAGCAGAAGGGGCACGATGATCTGGCAAATGATGGTGAAGGCAGTCTCAGGGAAGACTCTGTGGGAGGACCGGGTGAGCTCACAGCTGAAGCCTCGCAGCATCTTGCCTTGAAAGTGAAACTCCAGAGTCAGTTGGGTGACCACCATGATCAGGCCACTGACCACATTCCCAGGAACAAAATGTCCAAGGCAAGGGAGCCCTCCTTCCTGTCCTCCTCGCCTTCACCAGGATACGTTTCCTAAGAAGTCCACAAACATAGAGTGGCCAAGGGCCTTGTGCCTGTGGAAGGTTCCCCAACTGCCCCTCAGCCAAGGGGCAGAGAAAACAAGTGAGGAAAAGAGGCTATTGTAACTCAGAGCCTCTTTCGAGGCCTCAGCCAGCTCCTGCTATCCATCTGCTCTTTGAAGATCAAGTTTTCTCCAGAGTGGCTGCTACGTCAGCCAGGACCTCTGTCAGCTAGCTGGCCACAAGAAGGCTCACTGTCTCTCAGTATAACATTGAGAGCATCCAGCCCCTCTGGCCCACACTGGCTCAGGGTGAACACAGAAATAGAGCCACGTGAGGTCTGGCCTTGGCAAGGGCCACATGGAGGCCTGCCACCTCTCTAAGTGTGCTCTGGGTGGCCTTGACTCTTGGCAGATAAGGGCCTAGAGAAACATCTACATGAACAACCTACTCCTTAGGCCAGGCCTGTAGCCCTCTGAGGTTCTTCAGGTCCCCAAGAAAGATACACCTGTAGTCAGCTCGACTTCAAAGTCCAGAGGGTCACAGCCACATGAAGAAGTTGTGTTTAAAGGAGTTATAGCCCTGTTCCCTCATGGGCCCAAGAGATTTGTAAACATGCTTCCAAAGGGACCACACTCTCTCATCTGCTACAGAGGTAACACCAACCTGACCCAGAGGGGGCTACGGTGCTACCTCTGACCTCCAGAAATTCTATTGTTGAGTTTGTCCACTGTGCATTCTATAGGTGCCAAGAACACAATGTCCAGCCCTGAGGGAAGACTGGAGCAGGCATCAAGGACACAGCCAGCAGAAGCCCACAATTGAGGGTTTGATGCATTCTTACTCATGGACCTGAGGACCTCACTTTGAATCTGGTCTAGGCCTAACCTCTGCTCCTGTTCATAAACCAGTCCTCTTAAGCACTTAGCTGCTGCCCTGTCCATCCCAAGTCCAAGTCCTGCCCCCTTCTCCTAATATTCACAACCCTCACCAGTCTAGATGATAGCGACCTCCTTGTTCCTATCCTCTTTCCTCACCAACTCTAGCCAAATGTCTCCAGCAACCATTTCCCCCAAGCCCCAGGTACTCCTTTCACTGCATCTTTCCCCACACCATTCATTTACTCATTCTTTCAACAGATATTTTTAAGCCCCCTCTCAGGAGCCAGGTATAACGAGCTCTAAATTTCTTTGGCATCCCTTCCATTGAGAGTTAAAGTTCTGTCTCCTCCTCTTCAATCCGGGGTGGCTGGACTAGTAAAACACAGTGGAAGAGACACTGTGCCAGTCTGATTCTGGGCTCAGATCTTAAGAAATTTCTTAAGAATTTGACAGCTTCCACTTCACACCTCATGAGACATTTATGCTTGAAACCCAGCCACATTATTATGCAGAAGCCCAAGTGGTCACATGGAGAGCTTATAGGGCTTCCAGCCCAGAACCCTTGCTGAGGTTCCAGTTGACAGCCACATGTAACTGTCATATCATGTGAACAATCTTGGATTAGGTAGAGTGCCTAGCAAGCCACCCTTGCAGGTGCTGCATTGAGCAGACAACTATTTTCACTGAGCCCAACCCAAAGACCTACAGATTTGTGATCAAACTGAATGACTGACTTCAAATAAGTCACAAAATTTTGGTGTGGTTTGTTGCATAGCAGTAGATAACCAGGATATTTTAGGGAACCTCATCCTCATCCTTGACTTTACTCAGCTCAGATAAGCCAACAACTCCCAGCCGTCTCTATCCTGAGCTTTCAGACTGTACTTAACCCCATCATGGAGAGGGACAAGTACTTCAAACTCAACTTTCATGATCATTTCTTCCAAACCTCTTTCTCTAAGTTTCCAGACTCAATGAATGGTTCTGCCAGAAACTCAAAACTCACTCGTGGGCCCTCCCCTGACAACTTCAATCCTACATCCAGTCTGCCTGTCCCCAAATCTCTCCTGCATCTGCCCCTCTTAACCGACTCATGGACAGGACCTTCACCATGCCCTTATTACCTCCTAACCCATCTGCTTACCAGTAGTAAAACGTGCTCTTCATACTAACATCCTACAGTACATCTCCAAGCCATTTGCCCCAATATCATTAGCTGTCAACTTACTACCTGAGAAAGTTTAGATGTGTGGCCAGGCAGTCAAGGCTTTTTATAATTTAAGGGGTAAAAAAGCACCCATTTAGACTCTCTCTCTTTCTAGTCCCTGGTCATATAATACTACACGCCACAGAAGGCACTTCCTGCAGACCCTCGCATGGGTTGTGCCTGTGCTCATGCAGCTCCTTCTGCAGGCTCCACACATGGCCTAGGATGAACTCCTGCCTAGCCTCATGGCCAACTGAGGTGCCATCTTGTCTTTGAGGCCTCCCAACCTTCCCGGGCACAGTGTAACATCTACTTCACCAGAATTCCCAAAGTACTTTTTCTGAACCTCTCTGAAGGTAAGTTCACTTAATGCAAGCATGAACTGAGCATGAATCTACTCTCCCTTCCTGGCCTGTGCTCCTCTTGAGAATGGATTCTGGCTGACTCATTGCTGCAATCTTCACAGCAGGGAAAATTCATTAATTTACTCCACAAATTAGTACTCGGGGCCTAATATATGCCATATTCTGGTCTAACAGATGCGGTGCATCTGTGCATTTGTTAATGGAACAGGCATATATAGAGCTTTCCAGTGTAGTGGATAATCACAAAATGAAAATGTAATTATGACCTGTGAAAAGTGCTCAGAAGGAAAGACAAGGATGAGAGAGCATAGCACAGAGTCAACTACACATAAGCACTTAATGACCAGTGAGTGAACAAATGAATGAAATAATGACAGATCTTCACTTTCTTTTGTGTAGCAGTCCCTGCTTCTCAATTTCCTTTAACAATGAATCATTTCATGTTAAATCAATTACCAAAATATTTCCAGGATGTTCACTGGCAAGCACTGCCTTCCCTAGGCCCTGAAACGTTTGCCCAGTTAATATCACAGGCAGGACTAAGACCTTCAGCTCTTGACTTCCCAATGAAGACTGCCTCCACTGCCAGCCGCCACTGTCTACCCCCTGACCTTTCTCCTGTCCGCCATTATCTGCCATCAGTGCTTTGGGTCTATTGGTTCAAAAAAAGAGTCTAAACAAGTAGGAGAAGGAAAGAAATGGCGAGTTTCTGAGAAAAGAGTTGTGGAAGTTAGAAGTTCACTGGTTTAAGGGAGCTAACTGATTTAAAACAGAACCCCTCTCAGCTAGCCTGAGACACTCAGTATACCACTCCCATGGCACACAGCTAGAGAGGCTCGAAAAGTGATTACCTTCTTCTGACTTTGGCAACTTCTGTGATTTTCTTATTGTTCTAAATGGTCAGATATCATAATACAATATGTAATCATACACAATGGGACCCTGAACCATTCTCATTAGTACAAAAGATATGAAAATAGATAACTACTTGCATAATTTCATATAGAGTCCTAATAAGCAGGTTATAAATCATTGCAAAAATGTTCCTCATTTTTATTTAAAAAATCAAATGAGAAATTAAGATAAACACACAGATACAGTCATGCACACAGACATATAAGTAGTAAAAAAAGTTTAGCAGGACATATACCAAAATGCTCAAAGTGGTTATATTTGAGTGGTAGAAGTGTAAGTGACCTTTATTTTACAATTTTCAGTATATTCTATTTTGATTATTTGCTTTTATAACCATAAAAACATAACCATGTCACCACAAATAAAATATGTCATTATGTGAGAAAAATTACTTTCTGTACAACTTAAGAACAAAATGTCAACACAGTTTATGTAATTTTAAAAATAGTTCAGTACCACAGTGGAAAACCTCGAAGAGTTTAAACTATCGAAATAAATTCCAGGTCTGTATCAGGTAGAGGGAATAATCTGGGTCAAACATCAGGTGGTTTTCTGGGTGACCTGTAACAAGTTCCTGCCCTTGCATGGGCCTCTAATCCACCCACAGCCCAACAACATAACAGGTTAGACAGCAACAGTGGATTTCAATCCACAATGCCAACAGAACTACCTGGGAACTCCTGAAATGTGCAGCCCATCCCCCACATAGACCAATGAATCCAATCCCCAAGCCTGAGGCATCATAACCACTCATCTATTCCAACCCCCCCTTGATTTTCAGGGGGTGTGTCACTGCATAACAGTTAGAGGAGGGTCTGCAGAGGGAGAGCGAAGAGCCTTGGAATGTATATTGCCATTCCTAGCTTTCACTTCTTATTCTTCAGTGGGAACTGGTTATTTTCCCAGGAGTATACCTTTCAAAAGGCCTCCTATTCCTTTCATGGGTCACCTTGAGCCTGGGCTGGTTTTGAGCCAAATGGTCATTCTTTTTTATTTTTTTTAAAATCCTGACCTGAGGATATGTTAAGTGATTTTAGACAAAGGAAAGGAGAGACAGAAATATTGACGTGAGAAAAAGCACAGATTGGTTGCCTCCCATACATGGCCCAACCAGGGATCAAACACACAACCTAGGTATGTGCCCTGACTGGGAATTGAACCCATAACCTTTCGATGTATGGGATGAAGCTCCAACCAATGAGCCCCCCAGCCAGGGCAAACAGTCGATCTCAAAGGCCTGAATTCTTACCCATCCTGTTAGGTTCTCAGAAATCAAGCCAATTATATCTTCAAAAACAAGAAAGGGAAATGTTCTTTATTTTCTGCTTCTGATTTGGCTAACAGAAACTACCTACAAGTATAAATGGACTGAATCACTCATTTTCTCCCATCCCTGTCCAAACTGCTTTCATGAAGTTTCTCCAAGCAGCTCCTTCATGTCACTCAGGCCTTACTCCAGTATCTACTCAGAAAGGCTTCTCCAGCTTCCGTCTCCAAGGCTGGGCCATATAACCTAGCTTTATTTTCTTCAGACCCCTCACGGCTTTCTAACATTGGCTTGTACATCTACTGTCTGTCTCTCCCCTCTCAACTTTGATGGTCATCAGAGCAGGGCCTGGTGCTTGAGTCTACCACAGCGACCAGCACAGTGTTGGCCCATGGCACACATACAATGTTACATGAATGAGTGAATGAATGAATAAATGAATAAAGAAATAAACGGAATGGTACAAAGAGAAAAAGAAACCCAGTCAGCCTTCCATAGGTTGAGGGTGTAAAGCCTAAAGTTATGATGATTGGCTGCCCTAACATCTGGTGAAACCATGGCCTAACTGCAACTTCCTTTCCCATCTCTGCTCTGGTGAATAGGGTTTCCTAGCTAAGCAATGCTTCTTATAAGGGGGATGGGGCACAATTCCTGATTATCCTTGAGCAGTAGATTTTAGTTCCTGCCAGCCCATGAGATTATTCAAACAAGCTAATCTCACCCACTCACAGGAACCAGTGGGCACCTCACCCTATTGTTACTACAAAGCCTGCTTCCCACAGCTCTTGGCAATTCACTCTACTCCCAAACACAACCCATGTGGCCCTGTGTGGTAAGCAGTGCCCTTCTCCCTTGGGCTGTGAATACACGTGACTGATACTCTGTGGTCTCATTTGTCCAGTGCTGTGGTCATGAGTTCAGGCATCTCATAATGCTAGGGCTGGAACCCCACACCCTCACCAATGGAGTGAAGAAGAGGCATTCAAAACAACTGGCATCAGGAATAGGACTGCCCAGCCCTGATGCAGGGCACCTGCTCAGCTTTCACTATTCTTTGCTGACTAACTAGCTCCTGACACAAGGAAGATTACCCGCAATGGAGCCACTAATTACTGGTCAGCTTGTGCCTACACTGCTCCACATGTGGTCACCTCTCCTTGGCACTGTCATCTCCTCCCACCCTAAAGTGTCATCCTTGCCCCTAAGGCAAGAACTATTGTTAACGGGCCATATCCCAATGGCAGGTGCCTTCAGGTACAGTTTGTGTCTGGCAGGTGCTCTATGGCACACCTGCCACCTAGTTTGACTTAAAAGTTAGCTTGAAAAAATGGGACTCCACTGGCCACCCCCCCACTACCTACCACCCAGTTAAAATAGTTAATACAGCCCAATGTGAAACTAACACAGGGACTTCAAGGGCTGAAATTTTTCATACGAGACCTACTTAGTGAAGGCAAAGTTACCCCCACTGCTTCTCCTTTTAAAATTCCAATTTGGCCTGTTCTTAAACCTGAAAAGAATATCATATGCTTCATTGTGGATGACCACTACCATAGGCTGTGGTTCCATCCCCTGAGACGTCCATTCCCAATATATAATGTTATTGAGATTACTGATTCCAATCAGCAGCCAGTATTTGCTACTACAGATTTGGCTAATGCATTCTGCTCAGTTCCTATTTCAATAGTCTCTCAGCCAGTTGATCTTCAGCTCTGAAGGGACACAATGCATCCTTTCCAGGCTTCTCATGGAGTATCACCAACTCTGCCATCACACAGACTTTGCAGGCAAGATCTTAAGTGCATGTGCCTTTCTCCAGGAACACAAGTCTGACATTACCCTTAAGACATCCCTCTCCAGGAAGACTCACTTGCATGCACTAATTATAGACATCAAATACAATGGAGCTCACAAGAAAAGAATGGGCCATTACCCTACATGTGGAGCAATTTTCCACCTTGGTCAAATTCCTAAAAATTATTTGGTAAACCAAGGGCAATTATAGCCTCTATACTGTCAAAAAAGAGATATTGACTTCTCAGCATCCACAATGCCCAACATCTTTTTGTCCTTTTTTGGATTCTGGAGGCAACACAGTCCTGATCTACAAATTTTACTTATGGCCACTAATGCTGTCACTTGCAAAGCAGCCTGCTGTGAATGAGCACCTCCAACAAAAGGTTCTAGACTAAAATCTTGTCCAAATTAAAATCAGCCGGCACTCCTACCAGTGCCCTCAGAGACTCTTTCACTGTAGAGAGAAAGAGTAGAGACTTACACCACATTGGTGATAGCTACAGTCTCTACAGTTACTGAATTGAATTAATTTCTTACTCATTCATAAGAAATGCAAGTCTCTACAGTTACTGTAGAGACTGTAGCTATCTCCACCCAGGCTTCCAGGAGTGTCTGGACCACCTACAATAAGTTGCCTAAAGGCTTCTGTTACAAGAAACTGCCCTCCTTGCCTGCACTATATACATCAACAGAGCAACAGTTCTTGGCTGCATACTGGTCACTCCTGAAAAGAGAGGTTCTCACAGACCCTGGTCTTTGACCATCAGCACCCAGATGCCCAGTGAGCCTTGGGAGGCACAGTTACCGAGGCCTCCTCAATATGGGAAGAAGCCACCCTCTGGCACATCCCACCAGCAAGTGGGGGTGGCCTCCCTATCCTCAGTTCCTTGCCAGATGCCATACTGCCAGAGGGAGTCACCCCTTTCCCAGGCTCCTTGGCTATGCGGGGATCAACTTGGGTTCAACTGAATGAGCAATGTCGGCAAAAGAAACACCCAAGCCCTGGCCAAGCAGCTTAGTTGGTTAGAGCATCAATCCAATATACCATGGTTCCAGCTCAATCTCTGGTCAGGGCAAATGCAGGAATCAATCAGTGAATGCACAAATAAGTGGAACAACAAATTGATAGCTCTCTCTTCTCTCTCCCTCTTTCAAAAATCACTAAAAAAACTTTAAAAATTATTTTAAAAAAAGAAACATCCAAACATGAAGAGAATTTTTGTAAGAGTTTATTTGGGCCAAACTGACAACATATGCTGGGGAGCAAGATGCTTCCAAGAATAACAGCTTTGTAGCTTCTTTTATGCATTTGAAATTAAGGAGGGGAAATAAGGAAGACTGGAGAAAGCACAGTGGGGACTGAATTATAGGATAGTTTAAATTATATGTACTCATGAGGATTAATACCCATTTCAAGGGGTATTAATTCTGGTATTTCAGAGGTGTGTTATAATAGATGCATGAGAACAGTGGACAGGGCTGGCTGAAAATCTTCCACTAAAGAAGTTATCTGGGGAATGATTACCCACCATGACTGCCCAGTTAGGAATTTACAGTCCAATCGCCCTGTGGCATTGCTCTCCATAGAACTCCTTTTTTTTTATCTACATATTTAAGTTACAAGGTGGCAAGTGGACCCCTCCTGAGCCAATTAATAAATCTGACATTGATTAATGTGAATTCATGCTTCCTGGGGATATACACTTCTTGCGCAACCACTCCCACAAGTCCTTCAACTGCAATTATTGGCCACAGAGGGGGACCCATATAAGTTTACCATGGGGCCCTCTCCATCTTGGTCAAGAGCCTGCTTCACTTGCTAGGGAGGCACTTCATCTGCTCCCTAGAAGTCCCAGTCACCACCAAGGTCTAAGTTGGCATCAAGGCGTCAGGGGTCAATGTGGTGTAAGGCCTAAAACTAGTAGAATTATATGCTATTGTGACATCTGGGGAAAAACAGGTGGTTCCTAAATAGCCTAAGAACAAGGCCCCTCTCACTCTGCTCCCACAAATCGGGTCCCCTAGCCCACAACACTTCTTTTCATGGGAACTGTGCCTGTCTTTCCCTGAGTGGAAGCTCTAGTTCCCTACTAGGCTGTTTACTGTAGGGAATAACAACCCAGTTATTAACAACTGGGTATAACAACCCAGTCATACCCTCCTGCAGAATACAGGAGCTCCCCCACCCTTTCGATGCCACAGAGGACCTCTTACAGTCCCTGTGGGTTCATATGCTCCCAAGTGCACCCTCCTTTGGGCCCTGTGTGACAGGCACTATCCTCTCCCAGGCTGTGAGTATATGTGATTAATAACCTGTTGTTGATCTCAGCTGTCCAGTGTTGGGTGCCATGTGTTCAACCACACCCACAAGACTAGAGTAGGAATCCCTCCCTCACCAACGGAATGAAGAGAAGGCAATCACCAGAGGCCCACCTTACCAGCTGCATGACCCAATCCAGTCAATAATTTCTTCCCTCATATAACCCTCTATCCCCTTGCCTCTCCCCTCAGCCAGACCACTTGCCCTCCCTGCTTTCCTAGGCTGCTCCGTATCTTTGCTGAGATATGATCCATTGGACCCTCCCTCCATTTTGTCTGCACCCCACCCTCATTAGACCCTGACCACTATGTAGACCAGCACAATGCTGGTGGCTCGCCAGTCTGAACTTCTGATATACATACATGACACAAACAGAGCAGACTCAGAACAAATACTGCCTTCATATGAACACATTCCCTAACTCCATAATATCTGCTGGCCTGTGTGTCATGAAGGGGCCGGAGAACTAAGAGGTAGCTTCTGCTTCTAAAGAGGACACAGGCTCAGAACCTTAAATGGCTGAGGATTAATCTGACTATAATATATATAAACACCAAACGCAAAGTTAAAAGTAGAAAGACGAAAAGCATATTTACAACCCATATCACAATTAAATGGCCAACTACCCTAATTGTCGGGAGCCGACCAGCAGCCGTCCCTTGACACAGTTGAGAAGGATGAGATGCATCTGCACAGTAGAGGCAACTGTGGCTGGACTTCCTGTCTATCTCTTCTTGCATGTTTGTCTCTGCGATTAATAGGTGGTGGGATTTTTAGACACCTGTATCTCAGGTCCACTGATCTGCATAATTGCAATGAAGTTGTACAAAATAATCTCTTGGCCAAAGAAAAGTCAGAGAACAAAGTCCCCCCTAATGAAGTAGCCCCTGAATATCTAAAAGTTGACAAGTAACAGCCCTTCCTCTACCTTGGATAAGAATATATATTAACTAGAATTAGACAGGCTAAGAAACAGGAAAAGCTGGTTAACTATTACAAACTAGGCATGTAGAAACAACAATTACCAAGGAGTCAGAGTTCATATTACATAAAGAAACATTTTAGACAGAAAGATAGCTAAGTAAGACATCACAAAGGCCTTATAATAAATTTCCTATAACCTCTGTTTGGTCTAGAGTATACTTTTGCCCCATGCCAAATTCAAAGATCTTTAATAAATAATATGACATTTAAACTCTGTACATACAGCTATTTCTAATTGTCTGATTAATGGCTCTCCCAGTCAAAACATCCTTTAACATAACTGAAACTATGGAAATTCTTGTATTTTTTTTCCTGGTTACCTCTGTATTGTTTTTTTTTTCTGCTTAATTGATCATGCCATGCACCTGTTTCTTTAATGTTATGTAACGATCCCTATAAAAATAAAGCCTAAATCAAACTCTGAGAGTTTGGTCAGACCCACAGAGGCTGACTGTTCTCCAGCATCCAATCGGGTATCTGACTCTTCATTCATCATCTGTGCAGTCCATCCTCTGGGGACCGTGAGACATATCAAGGCTGGATCCCAGCACCTAATGTATAAGGAGAGCTTAGGTAGCAATAAGAAAAAGAATACCTACAACACAGACATAGGAGCAAAGAATATAAAACAGAAATATCCAAAGATATTCAAGCTTACTCATTCATAAGAAATGCAAATTACACTAGAATGGACACAGTAGGCAGGCCTCAATGATGTCCCAGTGATCCTTGCTTTATGTACTGACATTGTGTGTAATCTCTTACGCCAAGTGTGGGCTGAGCTCAGTGACTTGCTTCTAGCCAAGAAGCAAAGATGTTGCTTCTGTGATTAGGTTTCAAAAGAGTGATTTCTGGCCCTGGCTGGTGTAGCTCAGTGGATTGAGCACGGGCCTGTGAACCACACAATCGCGGTTCAATTCCCAGTCAGGGCACATGCCTGGGTTGCAGGCCAGTTCCCGGCAGGAACTCACAAGAGGCAACCGTACATTGATCTTTCTCTCTCCTTCCTTTCCCCTCTAAATATAAATAAATAAAATCTTAAAAAATATTTTTAAAAAAAGAGTGATTTCTGTGTTGTTAGCAAACTCTATTTCCTTCTCAGACCATATACTTTGACAAAGCAAGCCGCCATGTTGGAGACATCCACGGGAGAAAGAACTGAAAGTGGCCTTCGGGCAACAACCAGTGAAGAACTGAGGCCTTCGGTCTAATAATCTGTCCAGTAGCTGAATTTTGCCCACACCACTGAGTGAGCAGGAGAATGACTAAGCTCATGGCTGACATTTTGGCTTGCAGCCTCATGAGAGACCATGAAGCAGAAAACCCACCTAAGCCAGATCTTTGCCTACTGCAAGCAGGAAATAATACATGAGTGTTGTTTCATGTAGCTAAGTTTAGAGATAACTTGTTACACAGCAATAGAAACTAATACAGTATAAAATGAAATACAATTTTCCATCTATCAGATTGTTAAAGATCAAGGAGGCTGAAAATAGACTATGCTAATGGGTGCTAGAGTTAGAGGGAGTATAACTGGTCCCATTCCTAGGACAGGTGACCTGGTGATATTTATCAGAGTCACAAATGCATACACCCTTTGACCCAGCACTTCTATTTGCAACAGTTTAACATATTCATTTATAAAATGTCAAGGTTATTCACTGTACTATGTTAGAAATACCAATTTAAGTTGCTGGTTATTAGGG
This sequence comes from Sturnira hondurensis, assembly GCF_014824575.4. Lineage (NCBI taxonomy): Eukaryota > Metazoa > Chordata > Mammalia > Chiroptera > Phyllostomidae > Sturnira > Sturnira hondurensis. Next base: position 81,050 of record NW_028097129.1, read on the forward strand.
TGAGCCTTAATCCAAGATGGTCGGTGTCCTTATAAGAAAAGAAAATTTAGACAAAGATTTGGAAGACCATGTGAAGATACAGGGAGAACACAGCCATTTACATACCAAGAGAAGCCTTAGAAAGAATGAGCCCTGCTGATACATTCAAGTGGGACTTCTAGAATCCAGAACTGTGAGAAAGTAAGTTTCTGTTGTTTAAGCCCCTGAATACGTGGTAGTTTTTTTATGGCAGCCTAAGCAAACTAAATACATTGTTAAACTTAAAAGCACATCAGAGGAAAATGGTTAAATACATTTTCATATATCTATACGATGGGATACTGAACAACCATTTAAAAAAGAAGCTTTTAATATATACTTTTACAATAATCTCCAAGATGCATTACAAAGTGTAAAAAGCATAGCACTCAGTTTGTATATGACATCACTTTAGAAAACTACAGCACACAGGGACAGGTGATCAGATACAGATACTTGCTCGTACATGCATAAAATACTTTCAGAAGAAAAGGCAACCACCTGAGGCCCACTGGTTGTCTCTGGGTAGACTACAGAGCCTTCTCCCTGCGCATACTTATGAACCTTTTGAACACTAAATCACATGAATATTTTACCTTTTCCAGAAAAAAAATAAATAAATAAAAAACTGCATCCTCTACTCTGACACTTTACACTCAAACTGAGCAGAGCATCAGATCAATGCATTAGGTAACAGGAAATGGCAAATATTCTATGAGATGCAGAAGTGATGCACCACATGAAGTTGAAATGTTGGGCTAGTGCTTAAGCAAAGGCACCATGAAAGACTGCCTATGTGAAATGGGTTAGGGAGGATAACAGGAGGCCTCTACACTCATAGTTAGTAGAAAAGAAATCATAGTTAGTAGAAAGAGAGGGGACAGGCCAAGTGATGAAAGCCAGACTGGCTGGGTAGAGCCGCAGAATGGCAGCCATGCCAGCACTGAGCCTGTAGGGCATCAGTGAACCTTTTCATCCTTCCTCACAGACCCCAAGGGAACAGAGGAACCCACCTCAAGGGACAGGTGACCCTCTCTTCTGCTCAGCTCAATCAGACCCAGCCAGTTATGGCCATTCCATTCCCTTTGCCTGTGTTTGGTTTCAAAGTGGGATGTGCCTCAAATCTGGCCACTAAAAAGTTGGGAGCTCTCATAAGGAAGTATCCTTATGCCTAAGAAGGAGGAACCAGAACAGATGGCCCACTCATCTCTCTCTGGACATGACATGGCCATGAGAACAAAGCTGATCTGGCAAGAATTCGGAATGATCCTGGATTGTAGATATCGTTGGTTGGTGAGGACACCACTTTCCAACCTGGAATCACCCTGTCCTGAAAATCTCTTCTTGGGAGATGGCATATTCCCTTCTTATTTAACCCAATATTGGTTGTGTTTTCTGGTGCTTGAAGCTAAAACTATCCTAACTGAGACAGCCGATGCAAGCCCAAGACTCTCAGATGTCCATTTTAGGAGTATGGGTTTTATCCCATTGGCAATAGAGAAATCAACAGAGATTTTAAAATTCAGAAAAATCTGCATCGTGGAGATTCCCGACAGAGCACTCAGGCAGTGATCCCATGTAGGATGCAGACAATCCAATGGCACACAGAAGTAATGCTAAAATGAATATTTATACCTAATTATTATCCTATTGTGTAAGTTTTTGAGAATATGCACAGCACTAGATGTAACAGATTATTAATGAAAACAAGAATAACAACAGTTAACCTTCGCTTGGTGCTTTCTAATGAGAGGCGCTGGTTACAAGCATTTTATAGCCCTCTTAACAACCTTATAGGGTAAGTTCTAATTTACAGAAGAGAAAACTGGGGAATAGAGAGCAACTGGTTTAAGTAACTAAGGTCAAACTGAAACCCAGTTAGTTGAGCACCAGAGTTTGGGCTCTTAAGCAATACAGTATACTATTACACTGCCTTCTCATGTGTAATTCATAAAACCATGTGTGTATGTGCTTGTGTCTGTATGTTTAATTTCTAAACCAATGTATATATGTATAGGGGATTTATATATATAAATGAATATGCATATAAATATGTCAATGTATATATAAATATACACATATTTGTGATATATATGTGGGTGGGTATGCATACCAATGTGTCTGTGTTCATATAAAGGATATACACTCATTATGTTATACTGGTAGAAACACTCAATAAAATAGATTTGTTGAAAATCACTGGTATAGAGAATGAACTGCAGAGAATAAGGCCAGAGTAAGGAGGGAGGTAAGGAGGCTGGAGGCTGGTGGTGAGGGTGGTGGGAGGTGGCTGTGGGGTAGGGAAGAAGAAATCCATGGGAGGAAATCTTTGGGATGTAGAACCCCTGGGACATGAAAGTCAGGTGTTGATGTACTCGAGGTTATAACAGTGCTGATGGACCATGGACTAAAGAAGGCTGGGGATAGGGGGCATCAGGCCATTGGCAGGAAGAAGACGGATGAGGGTCTGTGGTCACAGACAGACCAAACACAGAGAACAGGAATGAGTCAGACTGGGACAGGAATTCCAAGAGATAGCCATCCTAGGGCCTGATGAGATCCAGGTAGAACCTGGGAGTGGAGCTTGCAGTCACTGGTGCTGTGATGTTTTGAGGAACTGGAGAGCAAGGATATTGGGAGGGTCACTAAGAACCCCAGTTGAGGGTAAGGCCAGACAGGTAACAGAGTGAAGTGGGATGGTATAACAAGAGGGAATGGTAGAAACTGTGGTAAACCAAAGACCACAGATACCTGAAATAGGCAGCAACCACTGACTGTGACTATGAGGGAATGTGGGTACAATGTTTCAAGAGTTGCCAGGTTTTCAAGATAAAATAGGAATTCAGATTTTTACATGAAATGTCCTAATTTTTAAGTGTTCCTTTAAAAAAATTAAACCACCAGCCTTAAAACTAAGTGGCAGACTGGGATTCAAACCTTGACTGGTTCCAAATCAGTGAGGGGCAGGACACAGAGACCCCTGTGGTGCAGAGTCCATGTGAGTGAGGCAGACACGGAGACTGTTGGACATGTCAGCCCTGCTTCTCCCAGCTTGTCCTACTCAAGACCATCTTTGTTCATAGCAAAGATGTAGCCAGTAATGACTTAAAGTATTCTTGGGTAATATGCTTTTCTGGGGAAGACTTCTGAAGATCATGCTGAAGAAAGGAATGGGGCTTCGATGGAGGGAGAACAGGATATGTATGGTACACAGATAACGTTTTTGTCTGATGGGTAACACCCAGTTCCTCACTCTATGGGATTCTGGTAAGATATAAACCAAGGGACACCTGCCTCACCTCAGAGAGTGAACACAATGTAAGTCAGGCTGGCCAAACAAAGAATGCCATACCTCAGAGAACAGTGACTGGAATAGGAGTGGACATTTGACATCACACTTGGCTCTATCTCTTAAAAAAAAAAAGTACACATACAAAGGATAGATTGCAAAGGGCCACCCTCCCCAGAGCTGAGAGATAAAGAAAGAGCCAGCATCCTGAAATCATTTAAGCACGCGGATTATGCCATATGTTACAAACTCTTAGATATTTTCATTGTATGAGCTAATAAATTGTCTTTCAAAGTTTAATCTAGGTTATATTTAGTCTCTGTCACCAGGAGTTAGAAGAACCTTTACCAATTTATAAACAGCCGTATCTGAGAAGAGGATGCCCTGCCCCATGTTCCTCAAGCTGGACCCAACATGTAGCTGCCACTCTTGAGGGCAGGGGTGTCAAACTCATTCACTGGGGGCCACATCAGCCTTGCCGGTGCCTTCAAAGGGCCAAATGAAATTTTAGGACTGTATAAATTTTAGGAGACTGTAACTACTCCTTAAATAAGGGCAAGGAGCTCGGTGCTGCTGCCAGGTAGAAACAAGGTGCTGGGCCGGATAAAACAAGGTGGAGGGCCGGATTCAGCCTGCAGGCCTTGTGTTTGCCACCTGTACTTTAGGGTGAAATTGTACAGTGCCCCCACCACCATCATCCACATTCAGTTCCCCCTTACCTGGAAATAGTTCAAAAGTATGCCAGCCCCAGACAGTCCCAGGCCAGCAAACATGAAGGGCACTGTCACCTGAAAGCCAATGGCTAAAGCAGTCTCCCTACTGAGCTCAGTCCTCAGTGGTTTAGTGGCCACCTTCTGGCTCTCAGGGATACTCCGAGGTTCATCTTCTGAGGCTGCAGGGAGTCCTCCTGGGTTGAGGGTAAATGGCAACCCTACCTCCCCTGGCCTCCGCTGTCGGGTCTTTGTCCCATCCATGCAAGCACAGCTGAGCTCCTCGTAGCCTTAACCTGGAGACACAAAGCAACAGGGATGTCAGGACAGAGTTTTTGACCCTCAGTGGGGCTGATAACTATAAGTCCTCAGGCCCTTCTGTCTAACAGAGGCTGGCATTATTCTGGTCAGTCCACAGCCCTTCATTTGGTGACTACTCCACATGGTCTCCTACAACCCCAATTTACAAACTTTTAAATTTAATATGCACACATTTGAGAAAAATACATATACAGAACAGAGCATTCAAATATATGAACTGGGACCAGCAAAACCAGTGATATAAGGACCCATGAAAATTCTCTCCTTCAAAAAAGCAACAGAAAATTGTTGTTTATCACTTTTTTCTTGGTCTGCCCCGCCCCCCCCCCCCCACTAGAGCTTTTTGGCTAAATGAACCAGGTTATTTGAAATTTCCAATTTCTGATGTTTCATTATTTCTATACCCTTACTAAAATTATTGTCAAAATTGCTGATAAAGCATAGGTGTAAAATAGCAATACAAAGAAGATGTGAACTTTGGTTAACGTCAGAATCCTGGGAGTTGCCATCAGCTAAAAAAAGAACTCATGGGAGGAGGATGTGGCTCCTTGCTCAGAGAGGGCTCTGTTCTGGCAGCCACATCCTGCCTGTGGCTTGGTCAACCCAAGTACCACATCTTACTGGTTTTTGGACAATAAAACACCATTTGCTATTGAAGAAGGGCGTCTCTCTTTGCAATAAATCAATGTCATCATGAAAGGGTAGTACACATTTCAAATTGCAGGAAACTTGGAGCTTTGAGAATTACATATACATGTGAAAGTGTTGGTGGTCAAGACCTTTTACTACTAATAAAAATAATTTATCTTCATAGAAGAGAATTTGGAAAATACAAAAAGTGGCAAAAAGGAAATAATTCAAAGTCCCCTTCTCTGATATATTGAGAATAGCAATTTCTTCTGCTAGTATATATATGTGTGGGTACATATGTGAGTACATATACATGAAGATTTTGTTTTAGAAGTAAATACTCATATGTATTTACAAAATGGAAATCATGTTATACATAATTCCCATGATCATATTAAATAGGAATGATTTTTATTCTTGCTTTATTCACTTAAAATTACATTTTAAGAATTTTTTGATGTTAAATGTTTTTTGAAAACACTTTGAATGTCTGTAAAATACTTCATTACATCAGTGATTCTCAAGCTTTTTGAATGCATCAAACTTATCTTAAAGATTCCATGACTGGTGGATTCATCCAGAGTTCCTGAGTAAAATGGTGTCGGGTAGAACCAGGAACGTGAATTTCTAACAATGTGTCTGGTGATGCTGGCCTTGCTGGTTGGGGGACTACTCAGTGGTTGACTAGATTATATAAACATTTTCTTATCATTGGAATTAGGATTATTCATCATAAATAACATTAGACTGAAAATTTGTTCACATGATAATTTTTATGGTATAATTTTCTGTAATGGAAATAACCAACTAAAAAGCTGTGAACTTTTTGGACATTTTCAATATATATGACCAAACTGATCCAGAAAACCTGTACCAATATACACTATATATGAATGCTCTTATTCTAGCAAAGCCTTTTTGTCACTTAATTTATTCTATGTTTTCTAAGTATTTAGTCAAAATAACATCTTATTTCAATTTATACTTCTTTGATCACCAGTGAAGGGGAATATCTCATTATTTTTTCCACTATCTGCTTGAAAGAAATATGAACAAAAATATCTATGGTTGTTTTCTTCAAGCTTTTAAGAACTTAAGATTTTCCTTCTATGTTTCTAGGAACCCTTTATATGTTCAGGATATGAACCCCTAGTTTGTAATATTTGCCACAGATATTTTCTCATCTCACTGGTTGCTTCTTTGTTAATTTGCTATTTTTGACAGAGTGATTTCTCAATTTTTATATAGCAAAGTCAGGGGGTTTTTTGTGACTTGGTTTGTTATTTAGAAAATAGGAGTCTTAAAATAAACTAAATATTTTTCCAATTAAAAAAAGCAACAGAAAATTTTTAGAATAAACTTTCTCAAAATTCTGGAAATCAAAGACTTGCAGCAACACAGATTTATTTGAGGGAAAATGCTGAGTCCCAGGAAGAACAGCGTGTCATCCTTGCGCAGGGGCCATGCTAATCTTCTCTGTATCGTTCCAATTTTAGTATATGTGCTGCCGAAGCGAACACGAGAACAGCAACACTATAATGTTCAAAATGTTTCAACTTGCCTTAGTCCCATCCTCTGCTCTTTCCCTCTGCAGCCACCTTAAAAACCAGAAGGAACAGAAGCTGGGGGTGTCCAACTTGTGGGCCATGGGCTGCAAGCAGCCCAGGATGGCTATGAATGAGGCCCAACATAAAATCATAAATTTACTTAAAACATTATGAGATTTTTTTGTGATTATGTGTCATAATATATTCTAATGTGTGGTCCAAGACAACTCTTCTTCCAGTGTGGCCTAGAGATGCCAAATGGTTGGACACCCCTGGAGAACTTTTTCAAAGCCTCATTCCAAAATAATTTTCATTATTAGATCTGTTCTGTTGTTCAACAGATCTACCTGCAGACAGTCTATAGTTTCACCTGACTTATAGGTCGCTTAGTGTAAAAAGGTTTTTCCATTTGGAATATTTGTTGAAAACAATTATAGGCACTTTGTGGCTTCCTGAAACAGTAAATAATAATTGGGATAAATAACAATTACCCAAGCCCTGGCTGGTGTGGCTCAGTGGATTGAGCACGGGCCTGTGAACCGTTCTATTCCCAGTCAGGGCACATGGCTGGGTTGCAGGCCAGTTCCCAGTAGGGGACGCGCAAGAGGCAACCATACATTGATGTTTCTCTCCCTCTCTCCTTCCCTTCCCCTCTAAGGATAAATAATAAAAAATTTAAAAAACACTAATGAAAAACCTAAAAGGAAAAGCTAGGGAATGAGATACCTATACAGGCTTTTTAAAGTTCCTACATATGTCTGGGAATCTAGAAGGCCACCCACATTAAACTGAACACATATACAGGAAATGCCTGAGAAGGCCCTAAGCTCTCTCATCCCTAGCTAATTTGTGGGCTCTGAACAGGGAGAAAGTGAAGGTTAAGGCATAGTTGTAACTACCTGACTGAATGTAAAAGATGTGCCTCAAAATGCACACAGAACCACTTGGCAGACTAGTAGGCTTACTGGTTCTGAGCATGGTATTCAAGGAAATCTCTAACCAGCTGTTACCTGACCACTGAGCAGAGATTTCAGTGACCACATACAATGAAGAATACAGACTAAAAAATTAGTTCCGAAAGGTCACTAAACAAATAACAATTACAACAAGCAGCAATAACAAAAAACCCTAAGATGGGAGAATCTTGATTTGCCCAGTTGTCACATTATATAACTTTAAATGTCCAGTTTTCAACTTTAAAAAAAGATATGCAAAGAAACATTAAATTATGGCCCATATACTGGGAAAAAAAGCTAGTAATAAAAATTATCCCTGAGGAAGCCCAATGACTAACTAGGCAAAAACTTTAAATAAGCTATTTTAAATGTTTAAAGAACTTGAGGAACCAATTATAAAAAACTAAAGTATGAAAATGAAGTTTAACCAAATAGAGAATATCAATAAAAATTTATTTTTAAAAGAACCAAATAAAAATTCTGGATTTGTAAAATAGAATAGCTAAAATGTAAAATTCCCTAGAGGACCTCAACAGCTGTTCTGCACAAAGAGAATAAAGAGTTTTTTAACTGAAAAATAAATCAACAGAGATTATCCAATCAAAAGAACAAAAAGGAAAATGAACAAGTTCTCAGACCTGTAAGATACCATCAACATATCCATATACATGTAATGGGAGTCTTAAAAAAGGAGATGAGAGTAATCGGGTCCAAAAGAATATCTGAAAACATAATGGGCAAAAGCTTCCCAAATCTGACTTTAAAATTTACACATTCAAGCCCTCAACAAATTTTAAGTAGGATAAATTTTAAACAGGTCCACACTAAGACACATCATTATCAAACTGTCAGAAGGCAAAGGCAAAGACAAAGACAGAATTCTTAAAGCAAGGAAAAATAACTCATCATATACCTGGAATCCTAACTAAGGTTAATGGCTCTTTTATTCATGAGAAACATGGAGGCCACGGCAATGAGAGGATATACACGAAGTGCTCAAAGAACAATACTGTCAAATAAGAGTTCTATAAGCAGCAAAAATATACTTCAAATATGAAGGAGAAATTAAGAGATTCCTGGACAAACAAAAACTGAGAGAATATGTCATTAACACAGCAAAGGGTATCTCTCAGGTTGAAATAAAAGGATCTAGACAGTACTTCAAATCCACATAAAGAAATAAAGAGCAATATACAGGTACTACATAGGTAAATATAAAAACCATATAAATGCATTTTTGTTACTAACTTTTTTCTCATATTTGAATTAAAAACAACAGCATAACACAGTAATAAAAATAACTGTTAATGGGCACATAATGTATAATGGTGCTATTTATATGACCATAAGAGCACAAAGGGAAAGTATAGAGAGGTGAACAGGAGCAAAGTTTTATATACTAGTGAAATTAAGTTGGTATTAATTTGAGTTAGAATTAATTAAGGTGCTAATTATAATCCTAACAGCAACCACTAAGAACATTACATATATATATTTATATAAATATATGAATTATAAATATATATTTGTATAACTATATGAATATATATTTATATAAATATATGAATATATATATTTAAAAGGACAAAAGAATAAAAATGATATACTAGATAAATGATACATTGGATAAATATACATCTAATTCAACAGAAGACAGTAATGGGGGTTAAAGAACAGAAAAAAACATAAGATGCGGAAAACAAATGGCATTATGGGACTTATAAATCCTATCTTATAAGTAATTACATTAACATAAGTGGATGGGTTGAAAGTAAAAGGATTTTAAGAGCTATGAAAAACAGAAAAAGAAAAAAAGATATACCATGAAAACAATAACCAAAGAGCTGGAGTGCTTTACTAATATCAGGCAAAAGAGATACTAGGACAAAACTGTCATTAAAAAGAAAGACATATGGAAATGATTAAAGGTTCAACATACCAAGAAGACATAGCAATTATAAGTATATATACACCTAACAACATAGCCATAAAATACATGAAGAAAAACCTGGCAGAATTGAAGGTAGAAAAAGACAATTCAACTAACAATAGCTGCAGACTTCAATACCCCACTTTCAATAATAAATAGAACAATTAGAAAGAAAACCTGTAAGAAAATGAATGACTTGAAAAATTCCCTAAGCTAATTAGATCAAACAGACATCTATGGAACACTCTACCCAGTAACAGCAGAATATACATTCTTATAAATGTACATGAAACATTCTCCAAGACAGACCCTATATCAGAGAGGGGAAAAAAAAAAAAAACAAGCCCTGGCTGGTGTGGCTTACTGGACTGTGTAACAGCCTGAGAACCAAAGGGTCACCGGTTCGAGTCCCAGCCAGGGAATATGCCTGGGTTGCAGACCAGGTCCCCTGTAGGGTGTGCTCGAGGCAACCACACGTTGATGTTTCTCTCCCTCTTTCTCTCCCTTTTCCCCTCTCTAAAAGTAAATAAATAATATCTTTTTTAAAAGATAAAAGTGTCACTTTTTAAAAAAAGTCTCAAATTTGAAAGGATTTAAATCATACAAAGTATGTTCTCTAATTACAATGGACTGAAATGAGAAATAAATAACAAATGTAAGTGTAGGATATCCACAAATGTTTTAATCAATATGTCTTAAATAATTAATGGGTCAAAGAAAAATATCATAAGAGAAATCAGAAAAATATTTGAGTTGAATAAAAATGAAAACACAGCATACCCAAACTCCTGGGGTCTGTGAACTCAGCGCTTAGAAAGAAATCTATAGCTGTAAAATGCCAATATTAGAAAAGAAGAGCTCAACTTAATTTCCCACTTTCAAAATCATGACAAAGAACAAACAAAAAATTAGAGGGCAGGAAGTAATAAAGATAAGAGTGGTGGTAGTGATAAGTGGAATAGGGAATAGAAAACAGTAGAGAAAATCAACAAAACCAAAAGTTGGATCTTTGGAAAAATTGGCAAAATTGACAAAACTTTACCTAAACTGACAAAGAAATAAAAAGATAAGATTCAAATACTTAAGAGGGTCCACTACTTCTAAATTTACAAATATAAAAATGATTATGAGGAAATACTATGAATAACTACATCAACAAATTAGAAAACCTAGATGAAATGGACAAATTCTTAGAAACACACAAACAAAACTAACTCAAGAAATTTTAAATTTTTAATAGACCTATAACATTGAAAAACTTGAATTAGTAATAAAAATATTCTTATGAAGAAAAGCCCAAGATCAGATGGCTTCACTGGCAAAGTCTACCAAATCTGAAGATTTAAGACTAATCCTTCACAAACTCTCCCAAAAAAGTACAGCAGGAGGGAGCACTTCCCAACTTGTTCTATGAGGCTAGTATTACCCTGATACTAAAATCAGACAAAGAAAACCTGAGGAAGAAAAATACAGACCAACACATCTATGAATCTAGATATAAATATCTTCAACAAAACACTAACCATCTGAATGCAATGACATATTAAAGAGGTTATACAACATGACCGACTGGAATTTATCCCAGGAATACAAGGTTAGTTCAATACATGAAAACCAATCAATATAATACACCATATTAATAGAATAATGGGTGGGAAAACATGATCAGCTCAATAGACTTAGAAAAGGCATTGGCAATATCAAATACTCTTTCATGATATAAACACTAAAAAACTAGGAAGAGAAAGTATCTCAACCTGGTGAAAGACGTCTATGAGAAATCCAGTTAACATACTCAATGGTGAAAGATTAAAAGTACTCCCCCTATGATTAGGAACAAGACAAGGATACCTGTCTTTGCCACTTGTATTAAACGTTGTACTTGAGGTTCTAGCCAGCATAGTTCAGTAAGAAAATGAAATAAAAGGCAAGGTATCCAAATGGGAAAGGAAGAAATAAAACTACATTTACAGACATGATCTTGTACATAAAAAGCCCTAAGGAATACATACGCACACACAAGACAGTTATTGCAGCTAGTAAGTTCAGCAAGATTGTAGGATATAAAGATCATTACAAAACCCCTCAAGTTTTATGTCTATATATTGGCAATATACAAAAAATTAAGCTAAGAAAACAACTGCATCGGCAAAAGCACTAAAAGGAACAAAATATTCAATAAAAAATTATAAGATACTGCAAAACTTTTACCCTAAAAACAAAATATATTGTTGAAAGAATAATTTATAAACCTTATACATGGAAAGGTACTCTGTGTTCATAAATTGGAAGACAATATTCTTAAGATTGCAATACTCCTGAAATTGATATACAGATTCAATGCAATCCCTATTAAAATTCTGATGGCTTTTTTTTGGAGAAATGACAAGGCGAACCTAAAATATATATATATGGAAATATAAGTGATCCAGAATCCTAAACAATCTTAGAAAAACAGAACAAAGTTGGAGAACAAAAACTTCATTATTTCAAAACTTACCATATTTTGCCATGTATAATACACTCTTGTGTATAATGTGCACCTACGTTTTTGGCCCAAACTTTCAGGAAAAAAATCTTCATTGTAATTTTTAAATTCAATTATTTATTTATTTATATTTAGAAACAAACTCGTTTATTATATTCCAGGGTATTGTTTTGCAGAGTTATCATTATTAATTTCTAGAATTACACTTTTAACACATAAGCATACATTAAAAATTAAAAACAATTTATATAGATACAGAATTAGTACTACCCATGTATAATGTGCATCCTTATTTTTCCCTCAAAAATTTGACCAAAAAACTGCTCACTATACACAGCAAAATATGGTAAGTATGAAGCTATAGTAATCAAAACAGTATGGTTCTGGTATAAGAACAGAAATACAAAAGAAGAAAATAGAATTGAGAGTCCATAAACCCATGCACTTAGAGTCAATTGATTTTCAGCAACAATACAAGACCATTCAATGGGAAAAGAATAGCCTCTTCAACAAACAGACAACTAGATATGTACATGCAAAAGAAAAAAATGTAGACCCCTACCTCAAACCATATACAATAACTAATTCAGAATAGATCAAAGACCTAAACCTAAGAGCTAGAACTATACAACTCTTTGAAAATATAAATATAAATTTTCACAATTTTTTGTATTGGGTTGTAGTTTCTTAGATATATCTAAAATACAAACAACCAAAACTTAAAAGTTTTGTATTTCAAAGGACATTATCAAAAAAGTGAAAAAACAACCCACAGAATAAGAAAGATTATTTGCCAATCATATATCTGACAAGGATCTAGTATATAGAATCTATAAAAAGCACATAACAACTCAACAATAAATACAATTTAAAAATTGGCAAAATAGGACTTCCAACCAAGATGGAGGCATAGGTAGACACACTGTGCCTCCTTGAACAAACAAAATAAGGACAACAATTCAGAAACAATGTAACAACCAAAACAAAGAAAATTAAACTGTATGGAAGTCCGACAACCAAGGAGTTAAAATAGACACATTCATCCTGACCAGTAGGCAGGGCCCAGTTGGGCAGCTGAGTAGAGAAGGGTCGCTCGCAGCACAGGTAGCGGTGACACTGGAGCGCAAGGCACCCAGGGTGCGCAAGGCGGCAACGGGCGCTCAACGAGGCATCGGGCAGACCCTGGGCACCCAGGTGGTGGCTGGCAGACCCCAGGCGTGGGGTGGCAATGGGCAGACCCAGTGAGGCGGTGATTGAGAAGTGGGGCACCATGTGAAAAGTGGCTGGCTGACCTTGCAGACTTCCCACAGTCCCACATTCTCATGCAGTAACTGAAGATGGAGATAGATCACCCAACCCAGGGTCCTAGTGCCGCTAGGAAATAAAGCCTCAAAACACTGAGTGAAAACACTTGTGGGAGTTGAGGTGCAGGGAGAGACTTCCACCCTCACAGGAAATTTCGTTGGAGAAACACACGGGGTTCTAGAACACATACAAGCCCACCCACCCGGGAATCAGCATCAGAAAGGCCCAATTTGCTTGGGGGAAGTGGTGAAAGAGGCTGAGGTGCAACAGAGAGTGGAGCAAAGCGCCATTCTTTTTCCCTCTCTGACCCCGCCCCCGCATGCAGTGTCACAACCCAGCAAGTTGGGTTGTGCCGCCCTGGTAAACACCTAAGGCTCCTCCCCTCATACATAACAGGTGTGAACAGACCAAAACATTATGGCTCAAGCAGAAAAACAGTTCAAAGCCCCAGAGCCAATACTTCTAAGCCACAAAGAGATAGCCAACCTACCAGATCTACAGTTCAAAACACTGCTGATGAGGATGCTCACACAACTGGTTGATTTTAGTCACAAATTAGATGAACAAATGAAGGCTACACTAAGTGAAATGAAGGGAAATGCACAGGGAACCAATAGTGATGGGAAGGAAACTGGGTCTCAAATCAATGAAATGGACCAGAGGAAGCAAGAAACAACCAAACAAAAAAGAATGAAGAAACAAGAATTCCAAAAAATGAGGAGAGGCTTAGAAACTTCCAGGACATCTTTAAACATTCCAACATCCAAATTATAGGGGTACCAGAAGGGAAAGAGGGAGAGCAACAAGTGGAAAACTTATTTGAACAAATAATAAAAGTGAACTTCCCCATTCTTGCAAAGAAAATAGACTTCCAGGAAGTCCAGGAAGCTCAGAGAATCCCAAAGAAGTTGGACCTAAAGAGGAATACACCAAGCACATCATAATTACATTAGCCAAGACAAAAATGAAGGAGAGAATCCTAGAAGCAGCAAGAGATAAGAAGAGAGTAACCTACAAAGGAGTTCCCATCAGACTGTCAGCTGATTTCTCAAAAGAGACCTTACAGGCAAGAAGAGGCTAGAAAGTATTCCAAGTCATGAAAGACAAGGACCTACACCCAAGATTGCTCTATGCAGCAAAGCTATCATTTAGAATGGGAGGGAAGATAAAGTGCTTCTCAGATAAGATCAAGTTGAAGGAGTTCATCATCACCAAGCCCTTATTTTACGAAATGTGAAAGGGACTTATCTAAGAAAAAGAAGATAAAAAACATGTATACTGAAATGACAGCAAATTCATAATTAGTAACACCCACACCTAAAATAAAAACAAACTAAGGAAACAACTAGAACAGGAACAGAACCACAGATGGAGATCACATGGAGGGTTAGCAACAGGGGAGTGGGAGGAGGAAAGGGGGGAAAGGTACAGAGAATAAGTAGCATAGATGACAGGTAGAAAATAGACAAGGGGAGGGCAAGAATAGTATGGGAAATGCAAAAGCTAAAGAACTTAAGCCACATGGACATGAACTAAAGGAGGGGAATGTGGGAGGGAGAGGGTGTGCAAGGTGGAGGGGAATGAAAGGGGGAAATGGAACAACTGTAATAACATAATCAGTAAAATATATTTGGGAAAAATTAAAATAAATAAATATTGGCAAAATAATTGAATATATATATCTCCTAAGATAAACAATGGCCAATGAACACATTATGAAATGCTCACTATCAGTTGTTAGGAAAATGTAAATCAAAACCACATTAAGATACAACTTGGCATAATGTTTTTCAAGTTTAACCATGTTGTTCTATGAATCAGTACTTCGTTCCTCTTATTGTGCAAATAATATTTCATTTTATGCATAGACCACATTTTGTTCATCCATTTATTAAGCAATGGACATATGGGTTGTTTTCACTTTTTGGCCATTATAAATAATACTATAAATATTCATGTGAAAATCTTCTTGTGAACATGTATCTTCTGCTATATTGAATTATACACTTTTTAAAAGATTTTATTTATTTGTTTTTAGAGGGGCAGGGAGGGAGAAAGACAGAGAGAGAAACATCAGTGTAGGGTTGCCTCTTGTGCTCCCCACACTGGGGAACCTGGCCTGCGACCCAGGCACATCTCCTGACTGGGAATCGAACCAGCGACCCTCTGCTCTGCAGTCTGGCACTCAATCCACTGAGACACACCAGCCAGTGCGAATTATACATTTTTAAAGGATAAATGTTATGATATGTGATTTATACCTTAATACAATGACTATACCCCTAAATAATATAGCAGTGTTTTGCATACTCTGCAGTTTGGACCACAAATATCACACTCCATACTTTCTTTACACATCTTGTTTCTTTCACTTGACATTATATTTGTGAGATTCAGCCATATTGTTGAACCTATTTTTATTTTTTGTTATATAAAATATATTACTGTGTAAATATGACAATTCATTCATCTATTCTACTCTTGAAGGATAATCAAAACTTTCCAAAATAAAAATAACTTGCTTTTTATTACAAAAGCAACACAGTCATAAAAATAATTTAGACAATACAAAAAGGTATAAGTACAGAAGTTTAAATCACTGACAATTTTACTGCTCCAAAATTACTAATTTTCAGTTTATTGTATATCCTTCCAAACTACACATGAACACACACGTGTTCTCACACACTGTGTCTAAATGCTGGGCTCTTTTTATTCTCACCTGAGGATATGCTTATTGATTTTAGAGAGACAAGGAAAGGAAAGAGAGAGGGAGGGAAAGACCAATGTGAGAGAAACATCGATAGGCTGTTCTCACAGGTGCCCCAACACCTAACACAGGCATGTGCCCTGACCAGGAGTCGAACCTGTGAGCTTTTGGTTTACCAGAAGATGCTCCAACCAAATTAGCCACACCAGCCAGGGCTAGATGGTGTTTTTTATTTTTAATTTAATAAAATGTGTATCTCTTTCCATCCTTATTTTCAGTATAAGTCATTTTTTTGCCTTCTCTTGTCATCCTTGACAACTGATCTCAGTTTCAGGCAAGGAATGAGATGGTGGGCTTACTCCACTCAGCTGCTGGTAAAACTTTTTCAACAGGATTTACAGATTCGGGAAAAGCAGAGGGGAGAACTCAGCAATGACAGGTACACAGGTGGACATGAAAGTAGCAAAAGAAAACCAGCCAGCGCCCACCCTCCTCCTCCCTATCTGCAGGGGAACTCCCAGTCAGATAAAGTTTGCAAGATCACTGCTCTAGATGCCTCACAGTAAATCTGTTGGGATCAGACCAAGGACTGTGACATTGTCTCACCCGAGAGGATACTAGGGGCACAGCAAGCCAGCCTTGGCTCCCAGATAATTGGGCACCCCAGTGCTCTGGGACTGGTGGGAGGCAGAGCCATTCCTCAAAACTCTGGGATATGGGGGTGGCTCACGCAGCTGTGAGGCCTCAGTTCTCTGGGCTTTACAGATTACCTGGTTCAGTGGGAGAGCTTTGCAGCCTGCACCAAGGATTGGAATCTCTGTTTCACCCTTTCGGAGATGTGTGTCCTTGGTGAAGCTAAATTTCTGTGCTTCCATTGACTCACCTGTTAAATGGAGATAATAGCACCTACTTCATAAGATTTGTGAAGATTACAAGGAATAATTCATTTGCATCACAGGACATTTGGCTGGTCCCAATCCTTAGTTCAAACCGCCCAAAGCTCCAATGTTTTAGATGAGTGGTACTTAAACTACTGCAGCCTCAGAATCACCTAGAGGATCCACTAAAAAATGCATTGCTGGACGCACCAGAGATGTTTCCGACCAGCTGGGGAGGAAGCTGGAGAATTTGCATGGGGAGCAGGACGAGTAGGCCCAGACACCAGATGAGTGAGGTGTACAACGTGGGGGACCAAACCTCGGAACAGGACCTGCCACCACCTCCGCGCTGCTGGACCCCTCTCCAGCACGACCCCGCCCCCACACCCCGCAGGCAACGCTCCCGCCTTGGGTCCTGGTGTCCCTCCCGTGCTAGGTACCCCATCCAGCGCCTCACCTAACCAGGCTCTGGCCCCAATTTGGCTCCTTTCCCAGGCGCCAAGGTCCTTCCTATCTGC
Organism: Sturnira hondurensis; assembly: GCF_014824575.4. Classification (NCBI taxonomy): domain Eukaryota; kingdom Metazoa; phylum Chordata; class Mammalia; order Chiroptera; family Phyllostomidae; genus Sturnira; species Sturnira hondurensis. The sequence continues at coordinate 98,350 of NW_028097129.1, forward strand.
CCGGTTTACCTATCTATTGAGTACCTCTCAGCCACGTGTCCCTACTCTGAGCTCCCACAACCCTGGGTTGTGGGCACTGGATCCCCGCTCCCGTGGTTTACATTATTATCCACGCTCCTCAAGCCTGGGACCCCCGGGTGTGCCCCCACCCTGCCCCAGGGTCCCCTGGGAGCTCTTCCCACCCAACGTTTACTCCATCTCCTGCACAAACCCGTTCCCGATGCAGCTCCGACACTTCCCCTATCCTTGACCTCCCTCAAGCGCCCGGGGCTCCCCTTTGGGCTGCACACTCCTCGTACCCCTCCTGGGCCCCCGCCCAAGGCGAGCGCAGTAGTGCGCTTACCGGACCCCTCACTAGAGGTGGAAAGCCGAAAGCTGAAACCGCTGGGACGGGAGGAGGATGAGCCGGGTACTTGGGAAGGCTAAAGGAGGAAACGACAAAGGGTGGGCCGTCCCACCGTCCCGCCCCGCCGCCCCACTGCCCGCCCCTCGCCGGCAGTGCTGGGAGAAGACTAGCTGGGAACCGGAAAACTAGGCCCAACTGGCCCGGCCCTCCAGCCTCAAGCTCTGTGAGCTGGAGGTGGGGAGAGCTAGAGTCACATGGCAGCTCCAGGCTGAAGTCTTCCGGTGAAAGAATGTTCCCTGAGTGTGCACAGCTATCCACATCCCCTGCACTTTGGAAAAGCGTCTCTTCGGAGTCTGGTTTACAAAGGTGGAAACCGAGTTTCCTGCTGAGAAATCCTGAGGGGAGAAAAGGGACGTGAGAATTTCTCCTGTAAAGGGTGTGTGAAGACCAGCCATTCCCGAGGCATAGGTGTCTGGCCTGCAGCCATAAAGTCTCCAGAATTAGTTTTTTTTTTTGCTGTTGTGGTTAACTTTTTAATTATGGAAACGTTCAGACCTACGAAAGTGGGACAATAAAATGGCCTCACAACCGTCTGCCAACTTCAATTATGTCTTCATCTTTTTTAAATTTTAATTATTATATTTATTGATTTTGCTATTACAGTTGTCCCAATTTTTCCCCCTTTGCCCTACTCCACCCAGCACCCCCCACTCCTGTCTGGTGATCACCCTTCCTTTGTTCATGCCATGGATCATGCATATAAGTTCTTAACAACCCTCTGCCTATTCCTTAGCTACCAATTTGTACTTTTTAATCCCTTTACCTTTTTCCCTATTCCCCCAGACTCCCATCCCCACTGCCCATGATCCCAATGTTCACCATATCTATGATTGTTTCTATTCTGTTTGTTTGCTTAGTTTGATTTTTAGATTCAATTATTGATCATTAGGTATTTAATTTCATTTTAACATTCATAGTTTTCAACTTATTTGTATTAAATAATTCCCTTTAACATTTCATATAATAATGGCGTAATGATGATGAACTCCTTTAGCTTTATCTTGCCTGGGAAGCAGTTAATCTGCCCTTCAATTCTAAATGATAGCTTTGTGGAACAGAGTAATGTATCTTATAGGTCCCTGCTTTTCAATACTTTCAATACTGCTTGCCAATCCCTTTTAGCCTGCAGTTTATTTTGAGAAATCAGCTGACAGTCTTATGGGACTCCTTAGTAGGTAATTATTTGCTTTATCATTGATGCTTTTAGGATTCTCTATTGTTAACCTGTGCCATTTTAATTATGATGTGTCTTGGTGTGGTCCTGTTTACATCCATCTTGTTTAGAATTCTGTGTGCTTCTTGGACTTGTATGTCTATTTCCTTCACCAAATTAGAGAAGTTTTTTTTTTTACTACTTTTTCAAATAGATTTCCAATTTCTTGCTCTTGCTCTTCTCCTTCTGGCACCTTATGATGCAAATGTTGCAACATTTCATGTTGTCCCAAAGGTTTCTTTTTTTTTAAATTTATTTATTTATCTTTAGAGGGGAAGGAGAGAGGGAGAGAAACATCAATGTATGGTTGCCTTTTGTGCGTTCCCTGCTGGCCTGCAGGGAACCGGCCTGCAACCCAGGCATGTGCCCTGACTGGGAATCGAGCTGTGATCCTCTGGTTCTCAGGCCCGAGTTCAATCCACTGAGCTACACCAGCCAGGGCCCCAAAGGTTTCTTACACTATCCTCAGTTTGGGGGTTCTTTTTTCTTCTTGCTATAGTAATTAGATACCTTTTTCTTCCTTAGGTTCCAAATCATTGATCTGATTCTTGACTTCATCCACTCCATTCTTGATTCCCTATAAATTGTTCTTCATTTCAGTTAGTATATCCTTCATTTCTGCCTGGATCTTTTTTATGCCTTTTTATGCTGAGTTCTTTGAGCAGCCTTATAACCAGCATTTTGAACTCAGCATGATAGATTACTTATCTCCATTCTGTTTAGTTCTTTTCTGGAGTTTTGTTCTGTTCTTTCACTTGGGCCATATTTTTTTGTCTCCTCATTTTGGCATCCTACCTGTGTTCGTTTCTGTGTATTAGGTAGAGCTACTATGACTCCCTGCCTTGGTAGCATGGCTGAATGTAGTAGGTGTACTGTAGAGTCCAGTGGCACAGCCTCTCCTATCACCCAAGCTGTGTACTTGAGGTACTCCCTCTCTTTGGGCTGAGTACTCCCTCCTATTGTAGATGAGTCTTGATTGCTGTCAATAAGTAAGTGGGAGGGATTTACCCAGTCCAGACAGCTGGTAAGACTGGCTGTGACCACTGGCCAGCAACCAGGGAGGTGGTTGGGTGATACTCTGACATAGTCTGTAACTGTCCACTGGGTGCGCAGGCTCTGGCCTATCCTAGGTGGTGGAAAGCAAGGTCAGCCTCCACCTGTGTTCAGTCTGGGTCCCCTTGGCACAAGCTATACAGTGATCTACAGATGGCTGCTGCTAGTGCTGAGCATGGGGCCACTCAATGAGAGGTGTAGGGGCTGGGCTTAGCTACTGTTTGAGCAGATTGAAGAAAGTCTGAAGCCTGCACCTAGCCTAGCCCTTCATATGGAAAAGCCACTGTGAGCAGCATAGGAGGGTTGCTTGGGTCGGCCTGTAAGTTAGATGTGGTGGACTGTAGGGAACCACTTCTCAAGACGTGGAAATATAGCCCAGGATCCACGTGCAAAACCAGTGGGGGCAAGTCAGCACACAGGACCAAACCCGTGAAGAAGTTGTCCTGTGGGAAATCAGGCCTGCATTATACCTAGACTACTTTGTGACTTGCTCTTGCTAAAATTCTCTCACCCTGAATTCAGGCAGGAAGCCCTTGCTGCATATCTTCAAAGTAACTTCCTGAAGTCTATGCTAATTCTCTCAAGGATTGAAGTGTAACCAGACCTATTACCCTTAATGTTCCCTTGCATTTGCAACATTTTTCAATGGACTGAATTTACAAGTTTGGGTCCTAGTAACCCTTGGGTGCCCCCTTGTTTTAATCCTTATTTGTGGGAAAATGGCGGCGGAGTAGGACAGAGCGACTCCAGTTCTCGTACCCCTGGGAGAAAATCCTGGCAGATTTACTAGAGAACAGCGCAATCAATTCCCCAAACAACAATTCCCCAGCATTTATGAAAATAAGAGACCAGAGATAGTGACGAACCACACAGCTAAAGGTCCTTGGGGTCTCAGGGACGCGAGTAAGGACAGAGGCGGTCAGGCCAGCAGCAGCCATTGGCCGGCGCGTAAAGACCTCGCAGTCGCTGCTGCCGCTGCATTAGGGGTGTAGAGGCTTCCGTCTGTGGCCAGTGCCATGGAGGACTCATGGGGAGCCCAGCACCCAGTGGAGCATTGGGCCTGCTGTGGGGTCCTTGGAAGAGCTGGCTCCCTCCCTCACCATCTAGGCGGGGATGGGTGGCAGAGACCTGTCTGCCTAGGTGTGCAGGGAGGGTGGCAAAAACAGGGGGCCATGTTCAGTTGCGATCTTTGTGGTCGTCAGACCACCAGCCTATCGGCCCAGGAAATTTGAGAGGAGGATTGTCCTAACCAGTCAGGTTGGGGATTGGGCTGGGCTGAGAGGCAGGCTTTCTGGAGAGGTTTTTACTGGAAAGTGGACTGAGGTATTCTCCTGTGAAGGCAGCTTGACTTGCTTCTCACCCAGCCACAGGACTGGGAAGGACCAGTACCAGATCCCATGGGACTCAGGCAGCCTGTCGGGTGGGCGGGCACCCGAACCCCAGTCTGGTAGCCTAGCTGGCGGCCGAGAGTGCCCCTGGGTCTACAACCCAGCCCACAGAGGGGTCCTGCCAAAACCAGAAAAATCGGATTGGACAATTTGAAACCAACAAGGAAGGAGTTTCTTTTTGTTTTTTTTACCCTTTTTTAAAACTTTCTTCAGTAATTTTATATATTTTTTTAATTTTATTGTTGCTGTATCTTTCAGTATTCTGTTCCTCTCCTTTCTTTTTTCCTGTTTTAGTCCTTCTTCCTTTCACCCCAAACTTATTGCTTTTTCCTCACTTCTCTTGCCTTTTTTGTGTGTGTTTGTTGTTTGTAGTACGTTTGTTGCTTTCTATACCACTGTAAATACTTCACAACACATCTCTCGGGTCTTAGCCCAATTTACAGGTTCCTGAATTCTATTACTGTAGTGATTAACTCTACTTGCTAACACACTACATTTATTTACTATTTTTACTCTCACCTTACCTCAAAATATGACCACCCGCAACCTCACTGCTTTCTAGATACAACTCACAAGCCTTCCCTCCCGAACAAGAGAATTATCTTTGGTCTATCCTTTCTTAAAAGTGGCAAATTGGGTTGAAGATTACACTTAACACTATATAGAGCCTAAAGATCTTCTATCTCTTCTATACTGGCTGTGACTGTAAATATGATAAAGAACTTTCCTGCTGTCATAAACCATTTTGCCTCCCCCTCCAGCTGACCACACACACAAAGAAAGGAGTAGGTGGAAGTGGAGAACATCAAGATACTTGCAGGAGACTGCACCACTGAATTTCACAGGTATTCCACCACAGAAGTTCACACCATAAACCTAGGGAGTCAGAACAGATCAATTTAAGAAGCTGAATCTAACAAGAAGAGTCTCATAAGCAATGGGAAGACAAAGAAACAATGCCCAAATGAAAGAAAAGGTGGAAGTCTCAGAAATAATGTCAGATGAAAGAGAGGCAAGTCAGCTATCAGATATTGAATTCAAAGCACTAGTTATCAGGAAATTCAAATAGCTCACAATGAGATACCAGAAACTAGAGGGGACCTACCAGAAACTAGAGGGGAGCTACAATGAGCTCTCTGCAAACTATATCAACATGAAAAAGGAAATAGAAACTATAAGCAAAAGACAAGAGGAAATGAGAATACAACTTCGGAACTATAGAACACGGTAGAAGGAATGGAAAGCAGGATTGATGAGGCAAAAGATCGGATAAGCGAATTGAAGGACACAGTAGAAAGAATCTCCCAGAAAGAGCAAGAAAGGGAAAAGGAGCTCAAAAAGAATGAAGAGGGACTAAGAGAAATGCAAGATAATATGAAACGTAATAATATCCGAATAATAGGAATACCAAAAGGAGAAGAAGAAGAACAAGGGATAGAAAACTTATTTGAAAGAGTAATGATGGGAAGTTTTCCTAATTTGATGAGAGAAAATGTTACACAGATCCAGGAATCACAGAAAGTCTCATTCAAGAGGAACCCAAAGAGGCCCACTTCAAGACACATCACCATGAAAATGGCAAAATCCCAAGACAAAGAGAGAATCCTAAAGGCAGCAAGGAAGAAAAGGGAAGTAACATACAAGGGAGCTCCAATAAGGTTAGCTACTGACTTCTCAATGGAAACACTCCAAGCAAGAAGACAATGGCAAGAAATATTTCAAGTAATGAGAACCAGAGGCCTACGACCAACGCTACTTTACCCTGGAAGGCTCTCAATTAAGATTGAAGGCAAAAAGAGCTTCCATGAAAAAAGAAGTCTAAAAGAATATGCCTCCACCAAACCAGCTCTACAAGAAATACTAAAAGGACTGCTTTAAGGAAAGGAAGGAAAAGAGAGAGACAGAGAGGAACTCTGGTAGAAAAATAGCAATGAATAAGTACCTATCAATAATAACCTTAAATGTAAATGGATTAAATGCTCCAATCAAAAGACATAGAATAGCTGAATGGATAAGAAAGCATGACCCACACATATGCTGCCTACAAGAGATCCACCTCAGGACAAAAGACCATCACAGACTCAAAGTGAAAGGCTGGAAACAAATTTTCCAAGCAAATGGTCAAGAAAAAAAAAA
>NW_028097129.1:106543-170741 GCF_014824575.4 Sturnira hondurensis
GAACTAATAAATGAATTTGGCAAAACAGCGGGATACAAAGTCAATATCCAGAAATCAAAGGCATTTCTGTATACTAACAATGAATCAGCAGAAGCAGAAATCAAGAAAAAAATCCCATTCGATATAGCAAAAAGAAAAATAAAATATCTGGGAATAAATCTAACCAAGGAGGTTAAAGACCTGTATGCAGAAAATTACACAACACTGAAGACAGAAATCAAGGAAGACACAAACAAATGGAGACGTATATCATGTTCATGGATTGGAAGAATTAACATCATCAAAATGTCCATACTACCCAAAGCAATTTACAGATTCAATGCAATACCTATTAAAGTACCAATGGCATATTTAACAGACATAGAACAAACACTTCAAAAATTTATATGGGACCATAAAAGACCCTGAATAGCAGCTGCAATGTTAAGAAAGAAGAACAAAGTAGGAGCGATCACAATACCTGATATCAAACTGTATTACAAGGCCACTGTAATCAAAACAGCCTGGTACTGGCATAAAAACAGGCACATAGACCAATGGAACAGAATAGAGAACCCAGAAATAAACCCAACTCTCTAAAATCAATATTTGACAAAGGGGGCAGTTACATAAAATGGGGTAAAGATAGCCTTTTCAACAAATGGTGGTGTTGGGAGAACTGGACAGCTACAAGCAAAAAAATGAAACTTGAGCAGCAACATACATCATACACCAAAATAAATTCAAGGTGGATAAAAGACTTAAATATAAGCCATACAGCATTAAAATCCTAGAGGAGAACATTGGCAGAAAAAATCTCAGATATTCCACGCAGCAAGATTCTTACTGATATGTCTTCTAGAGCAAGGAACGTAAAGGAAAGAATAAACAAATTGGATGTCATCAAAATAAAAAGCTTCTGCACACTTAAAGAAAACAGCATTAAAATAAAAAGACAACCAACTCTATGGGAAAACATATTTGCCAGTGGTACCTCAGACAAAGTTTTAATCTCCAAAATATACAAAGAACTCACACTACTTCACTCTAAGAAGACAACTAACCCAATTAAAAAATGGGGAGAGGACTTGAACAGACACTTCTCCAAGGAGGACATACAGAGGATCCAGAGACACATGAAGAGATGCTCAATATCGCTTGCTATCAGAGAGATGCAAATTAAAATCACAATGAGATACCACTTTACACCAGTGAGAATGGCTATCATAAACAAAGCAGTAAACAACAAGTGTTGGAGAGGTTGTGGGGAAAGGGGAACTCTAGTTCACTGTTGGTGGGATTGCAGACTGGTACAACCACTATGGGAAACAGTATGGAATTTTCTCAGAAAACTAAAATTGGACTTGCCTTTTGACCCAGCAATTCCACTGCTAGGATTGTATCCTAAGAACCCTAAAACACCAATCCCAAAGAACCTATGCACCCCAATATTCATAGCAGCACAATTTACAATAGCCAAGAGTTGAAAACAACCTAGGTGCCCATCAGTAAACGAATGGATCAAAAAACTATGGTACATATACACTATGGAATTTTATGCTGCAGAAAGAAAGAAGGAGCTCCTACCTTTTGCAACATCATGGATGGAACTGGAAAGCGTTATGCTGACTGAAATAATTTGTTGAAGGACAAATACCATGTGATCTCACCTTTAACAGGAAGCTAAACAACAAAACAAACAAACAAGCAAAATATAACCAAAGACACTGAAATAGAGAACAGGCTGACAGTGACCAGAGTTGAGAGGGGAGGGAATTTCAGGGGAAATAATGGAGGAATTTAGAGGAACATATATAAAAGATACATGGACAACAACTGAGAAGGGTGGAAATGGGAGGGAGGGGGGAGCACGGAGGTGGGATGGGATGGGAGTAATAGACAGAAAACTGTACTTGAGAAATAATTAAATTAAAAAATTGGAAAAAATCCTTATTTGTGCTTTATGATGTATTTGGAAGTTGTTGTCTTGTGATCTCATTCAAAAACAGTGAATAGTAGGTTTCACAGGCTTAACAGTTACAATTGATTTCAAAAAACAAAAAAGGGAGAGATATCTGGAACTACCCTGCCTCGTTTCAGAAGCTATAACCACCACCACCACCACCACCCCCCCCCCCCCCGCCCCATGGCTGAGGCTGGATGAGCGAACTTTGGACCATAAGCCACTAAGGAAACAAAGCTTATCTCCCTGTCAGGGGTGCCACTTCTCTCCTTTTTCTTCACCCTGTCTGGCCCCTAGTGCTTGATCAGTTAGCCAATGACGGGTAAGATTCCTCAAGGGAAGAGTGACCTAAGACAGGCACAGTCACAGGGAGACCCCAGGGAAGGACTTGGGTGCTATAGCAAAAGGGTGGGTGATGGACCCTCACCCCTGGGCTTTGACATAGCCTGAGTCCTCATTCTGTCTGCAAGAAGTCTTCTAATCTCTTGGCTGCCTTACTTCCCCTGCCTGACTTAAGCCTGAAGCAATGACAAAGGGCAGTGTAACCCTGTGCTGGAAAGGGCAGGTTCCCTGGGTGATCAGGCCTAAGAAAGAATACATAAAATCCTGTGAAACCTGCTTCACTAAGAATGTCCTCCATCAAATGAAAAGGGTCCGAGCAGGAAGTGAGTTTGTTTCCCAAAGTTTTGTAGCCCTTTAGCTAACAGACCTTGACTCAGAATAAGCCCTAATAGTTCTTTGTATGTTATCTATTGTTTGAAACTTACTGTCTGACAATGATTAATGAGCTTTACCTGCATTCTTGTGCAAAAGGAACCCAGTAAAAGCCCATTGAGGAAAAGTCTCTTGGCTCTTCTCCTTTGAGATACTGGCCACCTTTCCACCCCAAGCAGATCATGTCTTGGTAGCCTTATTCTCATCCATGGCAGCTGGGGGGGGGGGGTGCTGCGGGCAGAGCCGCCCCACATCTGGCAGCCAAACCAGGACCCAGGGCTATGAGCCATCATTGTGGACCGTACACCAACTTGGTGGGAGTACGCAAGTAAGGGCCAATGACACCAAGTGCTTCTCAGTTAGGTCATAGGATGTGTTGGACTTCAGAGTAAACGGGGTTTCTTCCTAGGTTGCCCTGTCTTGCAACCACTTTGCAACTGTACCTTTGTTAGTAAGCAGGAGCCTTGCTCTCTTTCCCAAGCATTCACCGCAACTTCGCAGGCACGGGTGGAACAGTTAAGAGCCACAATGGTGCTCGCCACAACACTGTAAAAACACTCTGAAGTCCATCCCTGCAGCACAACCCCCAACTAGGTCTAGGCTTGGGAGAAAGAGCAAAGACTACCCCTTTAATCAGCTTTAAAAACAGCAACTAATTAAGGGTTGTCTACAAGCGCATCAGTAAATTGTTTCTTTCAAGGTGCCTCTTGCAGTCCTTCTGATTTTGTCTTTTCTTTCCTTCTGCCTGCATAAGGAAAAGTGGATTGTGGATGAGTGTTGCTGTTTCAACTGGACTCCAAAAATCGCTTTCCAGAATAATTTAGTATTAGTAACAGGTTTTGTATGAGAGCTTTTGGCATTTGCCAAGCTCCGAAGACAAAAGGCACTTCCTGCCCTCGGCTTGAGAAATCGAGTCCTTGTGAAAGTGTCTGGGATCCAGTCCCAAGATGTGCAGGGGCCTTATGGGGTCCTCCAACACCACTTAATCTAACTTCTGGCTTGTCCAGGAAAGTGCAATATGAAGGCTGGTCACCTAGCACTTCAAGCCCCCCTCTCTCCCTTCCCCTCCCCCCCTCGTCACAGTCTTAAAATCTTGGGGGAGGACCCAAAACCCATAAGCAGGGTAGGGGTACGAGGAAAGTCCAGTACCCTCTCCCTGACTGTCTTCCACCAACAGCACTTTTCTGACCCACTACATTCTTTTCACTAGCAAGAAATAGTATCTGAGGGTGCAGGCAGAGTGAAAGCAAAATTGAAACTGATTTAGTAATTGCCATCCATGCAGTGGGAGGAATTTCAGAAAAGGTTCTTTTATTTGTTAAGGAATTTCTTTAAAGGTTTCTAAGAATCCTCAACCAGGGGGAACGAGCTCTATAAGGAAGAAGAGCAATATTTTAGGTTAGTTCAGCAGCTTTTGGGGCTGCTGTTGGATGTCTCCCTGATGAGGGATCTTTAGACTTAGTTATTTAGGAAAAAGTTGGGCAGAAGTTGAAATAACACCAGGTGATGTGGGATAAGATTCTAAGGTTAATGTCTCACTCCCTCTTTTAGGGATTTAATTAGAAAATACTGGTTTACTTGAATTTCCTTTTTTGTTTTGAAAGAAACAGCTCAGTTTCAAAATATTTTGCTAAACCTCTGATAAATAGAATAAGATCTCTAATGTTGCTACATCATAAGGATTCCATTCAGAAAGAATTTAAGTTGATTGTTTAAAGGAGGAAAAAGATCTCACTTCCCTCAGACAGTAAAAATTGTAGGAAGAAAAATAATGAGAAAATACGTCTTTTAACTACTCTGAATCCTCCTTCTGGAGGCCCAGAGATTGCTTTAGTCCTAAGAACAAGGCATGTGGACCTTAGCGTCCTCCCTCCCTCTTTTTCAGCCTCCCTAGATTTGTCAAGGGCACTAGATAATGAGATAGTTCATTTTTGAGCACATTACTGCAAGGAATGCAGTAATCAATAAGAATTAACAACAACAACAAAAAAAGTAAATGTACTTGCCAGTGGAGAAAAAACTGTTTCTAAAAGTTATCAGTGTGTTCATAAGGTTGTCAATCCTAAAGCATGCTATAAGTGGAATGAGGGGTGTGATGTGTTGAAGAAATATTAAGAAACCTCCTACCTTATGCCGGAGCCATGATCCTTTATTGTAGAAATGAAATATATGTGTACTGTCTCCTGGGGAGAACTAGCCCTTCTCAATGGAAGACTAAGTACTATTTTTAACTCAGTACCTGTAAAAACTGATCGTTTCCTTGAAGAAGAACAGAAACAATACAACTAAGTGATGAAGAGATGGCCAACCTATCAATGCACAGTTCAAAGCACTGGTAATCAGGATGCTCACAGACTTGGTTGAATTTGGTCGCAAATTAGATGAACAAATGAAGGTTATGCTAAGTGAAATAAAGGAAAATGTGCAGAGAACCAATAGTGATGAGAAGGAAACTAGGACTCAAATCAATGGAGTGGACCAGAAGGAAGCAAGAAACAAGTAAACAGAAAATAATGAAGAAACAAGAATTCCAAAAAATGAGGAGAGGCTTAGAGACCTCCAGGACATCTTTAAGCATTCCAACACCCAAATTACAGGGGTTCCAGAAGGAGAAGAGGAAGAGCAACAAGTGGAAAAGTTATTTGAACAAATAATAAAGGAGAACTTCCCCATTCTGGCTAAGGAAATAGGCTTCCAGGAAGTCCTATTTCCTGGAAAGTCCAGGAAGCTCAGAGAGTCCCAAATAAGTTGGACCTAAAGAGGAATACACCAAGGCACATCATAATTACATTAGCCAAGATTAAAATGGAGAGAACCCTAGAAGCAGGAAGAGAGAAGGGGACAGTCACCTACAAAGGAGTTTCCATCAGACTCTCAGCTGATTTCTCAAAAGGGACCTTGCAGGCAAGAAGGGGCTGGAAAGAAGTTTTCCAAGTCATGAAAGGCAAGGGCCTATATCCAAGATTACTCTACATGGCAAAGCTATAATTTAGAATGGAAGGGCAGATAAAGTGCTTCACAGATAAGGTAAGGTTAAAGGAGTTCATCATCACCAAGCCCTTATTATATGAAATGTGAAAGGGGCTTATCTAAGAAAAAGAAGACAAAAAACACGTATACTGAAATGACAGCAAACTCACAATTAGTAACACCCACACCTAAAATTAAAACAAACTAAGGAAACAACTAGAACAGAAACAGAACCACAGATGGATATCACATGGAGGGTTAGCAGCAGAAGAGTGGGAGGAGGAGAAGGGGGGAAAGGTACAGAGAATAAGTAGCATAGATGGCAGGCAGAAAAATAGACAAGGGGAGGGCAAGAATAGTATAGGAAATGTAAAAGCTAAAGAACTTAAGACACATGGACATAAACTAAGGGGGAGGGAATAAGGAAGGGAGAGGGTGTGAAGGGTGGAGGGGAGTTAAGGGGGAAAATGGGACAACTGGAATAGCATAATCAATAAGCTATGTTAAAAAAAAGAAGTATTTAAAGTCATGAAAGGCAAGTGCCTATATCCAAGATTACTCTCTCCAGCAAAGATATCATTTAGAATGGAAGGGCAGGGAAAGTGCTTCCCAGGTAAGGTCAAGTTAAAGGAGTTCATCATCACCAAGTCCTTATTATATGAAATGTTAAAAGGACTTATCTAAGAAAAAGAAGATGATAAAAAATATGCACAGTGAAATGACAACAAATTCACAACTATCAACAACTAAATCTAAAAAGACAAAAATAAAAACAAACTAAGCAAACAACTAGAATAGGAAAAGAATCAAAGAAATGGAGATTACATGGAGGGTTATCAGCAGGGAAGGAAAAGGAGAAAATAGGGGGAAAGGTACAGAGAATAGAAGCATAAATGGTAGGTACAAATAGACAGGGGTAGGTTAAGAATAGTATGGGAAATGGAGAAGCCAAAGAACTTATATGTATGACCCATGGACATGAACTGAGGTCAGGAAATGATGGTGGGGGGAGCACAGGGCAGAGGAGAGTAGAAGATAGGAAAAATGGTACAACTATAATAGCATAATCAACAAAATATATTTTTTAAATTAAGTTCACCATGCCCTGGATACAAGGAAAGTAAATCAGACCACTGTTTTCTTAGAAACAACACAGGGAACCAGAAGGCGAGGCTGGACCCTAAAGGAAAAGGGAAAGGCCCAGTAGGCACCAATCAATGTCCCTATTGAAAAGAGGAAGACCATTGAATAAAGACTTTCTGGAACTCAAAAAGGGAAAAAAAAGGATAGAAACCCTCATTGAGAAATGTTAGAAAGAAATGATGAATCTGATGATGAATGAGGAGACCCACAGGCTCTCATAGACAACTCCTGACCTATTACTATTTTCCTACGAAGCCCTGGTTACAATTGATAGTGGAGAACAAGCTAAGCCAGTTAACTTCCTTCTAGAGGAAGGAATAGTTTTCTAGAGGGAGCTACATATTCAGCGCTAAATACAAAACTAACCAAGAAAAGTTCAGCTGCAGGGTTGGTTACTGTAGTGACAGAACAATTATAAAAATAGGCATTTCTTTAATCTCTATAGAATGCCAACTTGGTGAATAAAACTTACACATGGTTTTCTGTACATGCCAGACTGCCCCATTGCATTCTTGGGCTGAGATTTACTTTGTAAATTACATGCACAAATAACTTTGCCCCTAAGGAGCAGCAATTATGCATAGGAGTCCTGCCAAAGCATGCTCTCCAGCTCTCAAAGCTCCCGATGTCTGGAAATACTCAGAGGTGAACTATTCCCACTTGAGATCTGTGAATAGATTGATGAAGCTGTTTGGGCTGACAGAACCCCCGGTAGGGCAGTTAACATCCAACCCATGACAATAAAGCTAAAAGGAGGGTTGTGGATCCTGTACAAGAAATAATACCCCCTTAAAAAATAAACTATGGAGGGAATTCAACCAATATTGCAGAAATTCTTAAAATCAGGTTTCATTTGACCATGCCAGTCTCCTTATAACACCCTCATTTTGCCAGTCAAAAAGGCTTATTTGGATGAATATCCATCTGTACTGGAAAAATAGGCCAGAAATTATGTTGGCCAGGGCATTTGTCCTACAGTGCCCAATCCTTATACTTTGTTGACCATGTTGCATGGGTATAGCAAATGGTTTGCAGTCCTAGACTTGAAGAATACTTTTTTCTACATCTCAATAGATGAACAGATTCAGCTATTATCTGCCTTTGAATGGCATGGCCCAAAAACTAAAGCCATGTTTCAATACTATTTGACTGCATTGCTGCAAGGATTTAAGCATTCCCCAATCATATTTGGGGAAATATTAGCCAAAAAATTAAGGAATATTTAATTGAAATTGGGAATTCTTCTATAATATATAGTCAATTTACAAATTGCTAGCAATACTTAGGAAGACTGTTCGCTCAACACCATCATGGTCCTGAATTTTGTTGGGAACAAGAAAAATAGTCTCAGCCCCAAGGAGCCTGCATCCCTAGCAAACATCCTGTAAGTTGATTGCCATCTGTTTAGTTTCAAATTTTTCCTTTCAGTTGAGTCAGACCCCACCCTGTTCCCTGTGAGCGGGCTCTGTAAGCCAATAGCTAACCGCCACATCTGCTTCTGTACAATGCTTGCTTGCTTGCCTCTATATAAGGACTAGCTGTAAATGCTGTGCACGACTCTCGTTTGCAGCCCCTGTGGGCACTGTGTCTCCAGACACTTTGAGAGCTTGCCCCTGCGCAGGTTAAACTTGGCCAATAAAGTAACATCTTTGAAACCCTGAAAGTCTCCGACATTTGTTCTCGCGGTTGGTGGAAGCAACAAATTTTTAGCAAAAAGAGGATAATAGAGTTATTGCCTCACATGGCCCAGTATGCAAACAAAATTTGGCATACCTAGAATTCCAATTGAAACAGGGCACTAGGAGCTTGATAGCTGATGAAAAACAAGCCATCACGAATATAAAAATCCCAGAGATCCAGAGGCAGCTTCATTGATTCTTAGGGATTACAGGATTTTGCTAAATTTGGATTTTACACTTTAGCCTTATAGTGAAGTCATTGTAGACTCTACACCCCTTGAATGGATGAGAGACTTGTCAGGCACTATTTGACACCTTGAAGGCAACATTAGTTTTAGCCCTTGCTCTAGGAGCCAAATTACAGAAACCTTTCAATTATACATTCATGAAAGGCAAGGAATTTGACTTGGAGTACTAACCCAGACCCTGGGAACTATACCTCAACACATAGCCTATTTCTCAAAGCAAACACACAAAAGAGATTTTAAAATTGCAAGAGGTAATGAATCTACCAAACCAGATTGCCATGATCCAATGCCCAGGACAACAGAAGGACACTGACTTTACACAGATGCCTAAAACCATAGGAAACTTTAAATTTTCATTAGTTCTTATAGACATCTTTGCTGGATGGTAGAGGCATACCCTACCAGAATTGAGAAGGCAACTGAGTTATCAAAACTTCTACTCTAAGAAATAACCCCTAGGTTTGGACATTTTTATAGCATTCAAAGCAACAGTGAACTGGCATTCACTTCAGAAATCTCCCAGAAGATAGGGCAGGCACTACAGATTCAATGGAAACTACAAGCATCTTGGAGATCTCAATTTACAAGAAAGACTGAGAAAATGAACCACACAACAAAGAAGACTCAGATTAGGCTACAACCCTGGAGCGCACTTAAATTAAATCCTTTTGAGCTCTGTCTGGTGTGGCTCAATGGATTGGGTCGCTGTGAACTGAAGGGTCACTGGTTCAATTCCCATCCAGGGCACATGCCTGGGTTGCCAGCCAGGTCCCCAGTGGGGAGCACGTGAGAGGCCACCACACATTGATTTTTCTCTCCCTCTTTCTCCATCCCTTCCCCTCTGTCTAAAAGTAAATAAAGAAAATCTTTTTGGAAAATTAAGCCCTTTTGAAATAGTTTATGGGATACCCTTCCAAAATTTTGTTTCAGGGACACTCCCTTTAGATTTAGAACATGAATCAAAAATCAAATGATATATGCGATATTTAGGGCAAACACTAACAACTTTGCATACATTTGCTTATTGCTAGTCTACCTACCTATGTAGCAAACCCTTTCACCTATTCTGGCTGAGAGACTGAGTCTTACTGAAGACCTGGAAGAAGACTCAAGGTCTTGAACAACAGTTAGCTGAGGAGTGTACCCATTCCCGTGACATCCTTCTGACAACACACTCTTCGCTAGAGCTCATGAATCAAGCCTTAGATTCACTACACACAGATAAAGCAGGCACCATCCAAGGAGATCTTGGATCTTGCTGCTACTGCTGATACTCCAAGGGAAAGGTGGAACTGCACTCCTGAAAGAGATTTAAAATTCCTCTTTTTGAAAGGGACAGTGCTTCCCAAAGCTAAGTGACAATGTTAACCTTTATTTTTTGACAGTTGCTATACTTTATGCCCATGCTTGAACTGATAATGCCTTTGTTCACATTTCCCAGACAGTGGCTTCCTCAGCAAACTTATCCTACTGTTGGATGTGCCACTCAACACCTCACTCAGGATTCAATCATGGATATCTTTTAGTCTCTCTAGTTTCTGATTTTACTACAATTCCCCCTGTACTACTAGGCATAACCCTCCCTAAATACATGCTTGCCTGTCTACACAATAAATCTCTCTTTGGAAGCCTACCTGCAACCCTGCCTCTTGAAATATGAAGCCCTCTACCAATTTACTTCAGCAGACCATCCTCTAGAGCAGGGGTGTCAAACTCATTTTCACCATTGGCCATATCAGCCTTGCGGTTGCCTTCAAATGGCCAAAAGTAATTTCAACCCCTTAACAGTTAAGGAGTAGTTACATTTATACATTCCTAAAATTATTTCAGCCCTTTGAAGGAAACTGCAAGACTGATGTGGCCCCTGGTGAAGATGAGTTTGACACCTCTGCTCTAGACACTGCCTATAACATCTTCTAAAGACAGCAATCCTTTCTTGCATAAAGTCTCCCCCATTTTTTTTTTTTACTAAATAAGAAGAATCTCTGGATCTTTTGGCAGCAGTAATAAACTACAGAAGATGAGACCTCCATCCATTCACCCTAGTAAGATTATAAAAGATTCATAGCTTTGAAGGGGAGAATTGTTACTGTAGACAGTTAGTCAGAATGTATGCAGCCAGTGGCAGGCTGAGTACAGACCAGCTGGCCACTTCACAGGTGCTGGCCATGCAGGGGCTACACAAAGGATGCACACCATGTCCTGCATTGGGAGGCAGGCTGAAGGCTGTGGCACCTCCAGGCTTCCTAAAAGTTTGTTTTGCAGCCCTCCTTCCCACTGGCCAAGAGATATTATAGAAACAGTGAGCCTCCCTCATTGGCCAAGATGGCCCGGGGGGATGTTCTTATACTGAGTGGAGTGCACCAAAAATTAGAGAGATTAATGGACAAGACTAGAGCCTATCAAAAAAAGCTAGCAAGATAATAAGATAGAAAACAAGCCTTCCCCTCCATAACCCTATAAAATCCATGGGTTTGAACAGAAAAAAAGGAAGTTCTTTGAAATGAAAATCCACTTCTTTTCTTTCTTTCTTTTTCTTCTTCCCTCCCTCCCTCCCTCCCTCCCTCCCTCCCTCCTCCCCTTCCTCCCTTCCTTCACAACAGCACTTGTCTCATGAGTTTGGCTTTTGTCGCAGCAGACAGCCAAACCTGCATTTTGGTTAAAATGAGGTTGTTCTGCTATAAATTTTTTTTGGAGGAGAAACCACCACAAAAAAAGTCTATTCAGGTCTTTTGCACATTTTTAATTGGATTGTTTGTGGGATTTTAGTGTTAAGTACTAAAACTTCTTTATACATTTTGGATATTAACTCATTATTAGATTTATTATTGGTGAATATTTGTCTTCCATATGCTATGTCTGTTTGTTTTGCTGATGGTTTTCTTTCCTATGCAAAACATTTTTAGTTTGATGTTGTCCCATTTTTTTAAATATTTTGTTTTGTTTCCTTTGCCAGGAGAAAGGGATCAGAAAAAATATTATTTAAGAGTAATGTCAAAATGTTTACTGTTTTTCTTCTGGAAGTTTTATGATTTCAGCTCTTACAATTATTTTTGAAAAATATATTTTATTGATATGATACTACAATTGTCTGATTTTCCCCCACTTTATTCCCCTCTGCCCTACACTTGCCCTCCTCCCCACATTCCCCCCCCCCACCTTAGTTCATGTTCATGGGTCACACATATAAGTTCTCTGACTTCTCCATTTCCCATAGTCTTCTTAACTTCTCCCTCTCTGTTATGTACCTACCATTTATGCTTCTTATTCCCCATACTTTTCCCCAACTCTCCTTCCTTCACCCTCCCCTCTGATAACCCTCCATATATCTCCATTTCTGTGATTCTCTTCCTATTCTAGTTGTTTGCTTAGTTTGTTTTTGTTTTTAGGTTCAGTTGTTGAGAGTTGTGAGTTTGTTGCGATTTTCCTGTGCATATTTTTATCATCTTCTTTTTCTTACATAAGTCCCTTAAACATTCCATATAATAAGGATTTGGTGATGATGAACTCCTTTAACTTTACCTTATCTGTGAAGCACTTTATCTGCCCTCCCATTCTAAATGTTAGCTTTGCCATGTAGAGTAATCTTGGATATAGGCCCTTGCCTTTCATGACTTGGAAAACTTCTTTCCAGCCCCTTCTTGCCTGCAAGGTCCCTTTTGAGAAATCAGCTGAGAGTCTGAAGGAAACTCCTTTGTAGGTAATTGCCTCCTTTTCTCTCGCTTCTTCTAGGATTCTCTCCTTCATTTTAATCTTGGCTAATGTTATTATGATGTGCCTTGGTGTGTTCCTTCTTGGATCCAACTTCTTTGGGACTCTCTGAGCTTCCTGGACTTCCTGGAAGTCTATTTCCTTTGCCAGGTTGGGGAAGTTCTCCTTCATTATTTTTTCAAATAAGCTTTCAATTTCTTGCTCTTTCTCTTCTTTTTATGGCACCCCTACGATTTGGATGTTGTAACATTTAAAGATGTCCTAAAGGTTCCTAAGCCTCCCCTAATTTTTTTTTAAAAATTCTTGTTTCTTCATTGTGTTCAGACTGAACGTTTATTTCTTCCTTTTGGTCCAAATCATTTATCTGAGTCCCAGTTTCTTTCCTATCACCCTTGGTTCCCTGTACATTTTTATTTTCCTTTGCATAGCCTTCACTTTTCCCTCTATTTTGTGACCATACTCAACCATTTCTGTGAGCATCCTGATTACCAGTGTTGTGAACTCTGCATCTGGTAAGTTAGCTTTCTGTTCATCCCTTATTTGTATTTTTGAAGTTTTCATCTGTTTTTTCATTAGGGCCATATTTATTTGTCTCAGGCACAGCCATGATATTGTAAGGGGTAAAGCCTTAGGTATTTGCCAGGGTGGGGCAATTCACTTTGCTGTGTTGTGGTAGTATATGTGGGGGAGCATTAAGAGAAGGAACAATGCCACGTAGTTGGCTCTTGGCAGGCTTTCAGTCACTTCTTCCACTACCCACAAGCAAATTGGTGCCTTCTGGTGCTGATTCCCAGGTGGGTATGTTTGTGTATATTCTAGGACCTGTAGATCTCTCCAACAAACTCTCTTTGAGGCTGGGAGTTTCTCTTGCCACTCCAAACTTCACAGGTTTTTACCGCCAGAGGTGTAGATGATTTATTTCCTTGTGCTGGAACCCAGGGTCGCATGGTCTTTCTCACTCGCCAGTTGTTCCTCCCAATTATCCTCATGCAAATGTGGGATTGCCTGGTCCACTAGCTACCACCTTGCCTGTTTGGTCTGCCAGCTGCTGCCTTGCCACAACTCCACACTGCCCCAGTGACCCATCTCCACCCCCTCCTACCAGTCTGAATGCATGCTTTTTTATAACTCCTTGGTTGGCGGACTTCCATACTGCTCAATTTTTGGCATTTCTGGTTATTTTTTGTTTTTAAATTTGTTGTCCTTCTTTTGGTAGTGTAAGCAGGCAAAGTCTATCTACCTATGCCTTCATCTTGGCCAGAAGTCTCAGGTCTTACAATTAAATCTTTGTTCCATTTTGAGTCCATTTTTGTATATGGTCTAAGAAAGAGATCCAATGTCATTCTTCTGCATATTTCTCTCCACTATTCCAAACACTACTAGTTGAAAGACTGTCTTTACTCCATTGTATATTCTTGCCATTTTGTCATAGATTAATTGACCATACAATCGTGGGTTTATTTCTGGGCTCTGTATTCTGTTCCACTGAGCATGTGTCTGTTTTTATACCAGTGCCATGCCATTTTGATATCAGTTAATAGTTTGGTATCAGGTAGTATAATACCACCAACTTTTTAAATCTTTCTCAAAACTGCTGTGGCCATTGGAAGTCTTTTGTAGTTCCATATAAATTTTAGAATTATTTGTTTTGGTTGTGAAAAAGTCATGGTATTTTGATAGGGGTTTCAGTGAATCTGTAGATTGCTTTGAGTATTATGGACATTTAAAGATGTTACTTCTTTTGATACATGAGCACAGTGTATACTTCCTTTTATTTGTATCTTTTAAAATTTCTTTCTTAACGTCTTACAATTTTCCAAGTACATGTCATTTAAGTGTTTAGTTAAATGTATTGCTAGTTATTTTATTTTATTTTTTGTATGCACTTGAAAATGTGATTTATTTTTACTTTTTCTTTCTGATAGTTTGTTATTAGTGTATAAAAATGCAACCAAGTTCTGAATAGTAACTTTTTATCCTTCTACTTTATTGAATTCACTTATCAGTTCTGAGAGGTTTCTGGTGGAATCTTTAGGGTCCCCTTTATACAGTATTATGTCATCTGCAAATAAAGATAGTTTTACTTCTTCCTTTCCAATTTGGATGTCTTTTATTCTGATTTCTTGTTTAATTGCTGTATGTAGGACTTCCAATACAATGTTGATAAAATTGGTGAAAGTGAACATCCTTGTCTTGTTCCTGATCTTAGTGGAAGACTTTCAGTTTTTGATTAGTGAGCATGATGTTGGATGTAGGTTTTTTGTATATGGTCTTTATTATGTTGAGGTATGTTTCTTCTATTCCCACTCTGTTGAGGGTTTTTTTTAATCATAAATGGTGCTGTACTTTATCAAATGTTTTTTCCACATCTATTGATATGATCATGTGATTTTTGTCTTTGCCTTTGTTTATGTGATGTATTGTGTTTATTCATTTGTGAATATGGTACCATCCTTGCATCCCTGGGATGAATCCCATTTGATCATGGTGTATGATCTTTTTAATGTATTGCTGGATCTGGTTTTCCAATATTTTGTTGAGATTTTAGCATCTATATTCATCAGCAATATTGTCCTATTGTTTTCTTTATTAGTTGTGTAGAGAGCAGGAAAAGCAGAACCAGCCCCAAGAGGCTTATGAGAAGGAAAATAGTAACTTTTGTTACAAAAGTGGAAGGAAACAGATCAAGAAGTACGAGACGAGGTTAAGCAAACATTCTGTGTTAGGCAGGCATCCTGTTCTCTCTAGGGTAAGATAAGAGATTGAAATGTGCTTAGTGTTTGAAAAGTTTTATTTTTCTCCGGCTAGGCGCCAAACTGCTAACCGCCATGTCAGCTTCTGTGTAACGCTTGCTTGCTGCCATATAAGGACTTAGCTAGTCTTGTTTGTTTGCCTCTATATAAACCCTTAGATGTAAGCGCTGGGTGCGACTCTCGTTTGCAGCCCTTGCGGACACTGTGTCTCTGGACACTTTGAGAGTTCACCCTTGTGCAGGTTAAACTTGGCCAATAAAGTAACATCTTTGAAATCCTGAAAGTCTCCAACATTTGTTCTCGAGGTTGGTGGATGCAACAGTTGCATCTTTTCCTGGTATTGGAATTAGGATAATACTGGCCTTATAAAAAAAGTTTGGGAGTCTTCCTTCTTCTTGAATTTTTTTGAATAATTTAAGAAGGATAGGAGTTAGCACTTCCCTAAACATTTGGTAAAATTCTCCTGTGCAGCCATCCAGTCCAGGGTTTTTGTGTGCTGGGAGTTTTTTGAAGACTAATTCAATTTCACTAGCTGTTATTTGTCTAGTCAGGCTTTGTGCTTCTTCTTGATTTAGTTTTGGAAGACTATGTTTCTAGAAATTTGCCCATTTCACCCAGGTTGTCAAATTTCTTGGCATATAGTTGTTGATAGTAATTGCTTACAATCCTTTGTATTTCTGGTATATCAGCTGTAATCTCTCCTCTTTCACTTCTGATTTTACATATTTGGGTCTTCTCTCTTTTTTTCTTGATGAGCCTGCTTAAAGGCCTGTTGATTTTGTTTATCTCTTCAAAGAAACAGCTCCTGTATTTATTGATCCTTTGAATTGTTCTTTTGGTCTCTGTGTCATTTACCATATATTGCCATTTATAATGCATATCTTTTTTAGGTAGGCCTGTACTGCTATGGACTCTCCTCTCAGAACTACCTTTGTTGTGTCCCATAAGTTTAGAGCTCTTGTATGTCCATTTTCATTTCTTTCTAGAAACTTTTTGATTTCTTCCTTGATCTAATTATTAACCCATTCATTCTTTAATAGTATGCTATTTAATCTCCATGAATTTGAATGATTTTTAGCTTTTTCCTTGAGGTTGGCTTCTAGTTTCAAGCCATTGTGATCTGAGAAAATGTTCCATATGATTTCAACTTTCTTGCATTTGTTGAGGCTTCTTTTGTGTCCTACCATAGGGTCTATCTTTGAAAATGTACCATGTGTTTGAAAAGAATGCATATTTTGCTTCTTTGGGGTGAAAGGTTCTGTATATATCAATTAAGTCCATCTGATCTAGAGTGTCATTCAGTGCCACAATATCCTTGTTGACATTTTGTTTAAGATCTATCCATCATTGACAGTGGGGAGTTAAAATCCCCTACTATAATAATGTTGTTGTCTACATGTTTCTCGAAGTCCTCCAAGATTTTCCTTATATATTTGGGTACCTCTATGTTGGGTGCATATATGTTTACAATGGTTATATCTTCTTGATGGATGCCTCCCTTAATTATTATGAAGTGTACCTCTGGGTCTCTTTTTGTAGCCTTTGTTTTGAAATCTATTTTATCTGATATAAGTATTGCTACCCTAGCTTTTTATTCATGTCTATTTGCTTGGAATATTTTATCCAGCCTTTCCCTTTCAGTCTGTGTAGATCCTTTTTCCCGAGGTGAGTTTCTTGCAGACAGCGTATATGATGGTCATGTTTCCTTGTTCATTCAGCTCCCCTGTATCATTTGAAGGGAGTATTTAATCCATTTTAATTTAAAGTTATTGTTAATAGATACTTATTCCTAGCCATTTTTCCATACCTGTGTTTTTCTCTCTGTGTTGCTCTCTGTCTCTTTCTCTCAGTCTCTTCCTGTCTCTGTCTCTCTCTGTCTCTCTCTGTGTGTGTGTGTGTGTGTCTCTCTCTCTCTTCTTTTTATAGCAATCCCTTTAGCATCTCTTGCCATAGTGGCTTGCTGGAGACATCCCCTTTTAGCCTTTTTTCTTCTGGGAAGCTCTTTATTTTGCCATCTAATTTAACTAGGGGCCTTACTGGATAAAGTAGTCTTGGTTGTAGGTCCTTGTTTTTCATTATCTGGAATATTTCATGCCTATTCCTTCCAGCTTGTAGTGTTTCTCTTGAAAAATACACTGATAGTCTTATTGGAGCTACCTTGTGTGTTACTTGCTGTTTCTCCCTTGCTACCTTTAAAGCTCTCTCTTTGTCTTTAACATTGGGGAATTTAATTATGATATGTCTTGGAGTAGGCCTCTTTGGGTTCATCTTTATTGGACCCTCTTTGCTCCCTGAATTAGTGTGACTTTTCCCCTCACTAATTAGGGAAGATTACTGTCATTATTTTTAAAACAGGTTTTCTATCCCTTGCTTCTTTTCGCATACTTTTGATATTCCTATAATGCAAGTGTTATGTTTCATGTTGTCTGAAGCTCTCTTAAAGTATGCTCATTGTTTTTCAGTCTTTTTTTTTCATTTTGTTGCTCTGCCTGGGTATTTCTTTCTACCTTGTCTTACAATTCACTGATTTGGTCCTCTGCTTCATCCAGCCTGCTTTTAATTCCTTCCAGTGTATTTTTCATTTCAGGTATTGTGTTCTTCATTTTTCTTAGTTCTTACTCATACTTTCTATTTCCTTTTTTATGTTGTTGTAGTTCCCACTAAGTTCTTTATAGTTGTCATTGAGTTCTTTGAGCATCCTTATAACAATTTTGTTGAATTCTATATCTGATACATTGCTTGCCTCAATTTTATTTAGCTCTTTTTCTGGGAATTCTTCCATTCATTTCAATTGGGCATTCTTTCTTTGTCTCTCCATTTTAGGTGAATCTTTTTGTTAGTTTCTGCATCTCAGGATGCCCTTCTTTTCCTGCTTGTCTTTGTGGGGTAGGCTTCTGTGATAGGGACTCAGTGGTGCAGTCTCATTGATCTACTGATCTGGATGTTTTAGAGTTGCCCTTTATTCAGTTTGTGTGGGCTCTCTTGTTGCACTGGGGCTTTGCTTGTTGGTAGCTCATTCATTGGGTGGCTCATTATGATGGGTTTTCCCCTCTGTCTGGCTGACTGGTAGTCACAACTCTCATTTGTGTGTTGTATGCTATCATACATTAGTTGGTTAACAAGACAACATTACCAGAAAACCAAACCCATGCCAGCAAAATATACCCCCTATCACGTCAGTAATATCAATAGCAATTGAGCAAAGATTAATAAAAGTGGGTGGAGATTAAGAATATTTAAGATAGGAAAGAGGGAATGAGATTACTAAAAGAAGGAAAATGTTTTTAAGTGGGAAGAGGGGGGATAAATAATAAATGTAGGGTACATAAATGAGGTGGAGAAAGATAATAAAATTTAAAACATAAGTAAAACAGGGAAGAGCAATGGCAAACAAATGGATTAAGAAAGGGGAAGAGTATACTATGAGGTTTGCAGTAAAATAAAAAAGGTATTGAACCAATGGGAACAAAGTGAGAAGCACAACAGGGTCAATAGTGACAGCTGAGCAAAGATTAATAAAGGTGGAAAGGGAATAAGAATATTATACAAAAGAGAAAAGTGAATATGAGATGTCTACAACAAAGAAAAATGATTTAGAGAGGATGAAGGAGGAAAACTAGTAAGATTAACGAATAGAACCCAAAGTAAAAATGGGGGAAATTAAAATAAAATTTCTAACTCAACTATTCAAGGGGAGGGAGAAGGCAAAAATGGAGTAAAATAGGGGGAGAGTATCCTATGGGATTTAAAGTACAAACAAATAGTAAACAAATAGTAATTCCATTGGAGAAGAACAACAATAACACTGATATCCTCCCCCAACTAGACACAATTTTTAAAAGTGGAAAGGAAATAAGACTATTATAAGAGGGGAAAGAAGAATATGAGGTGACTTAAGGAAGGAAGAATGTTTTTGCAGGGGTAAATTCAGGAGAAATACTAAGAGTGATGCATAGGTACATGGCATAGTGTGGGAGAAAATAAAGTTTACAACAATAAGAAAAGTCAGAAAGAAGGCTAAATGGAGTAAGACCAAGAAAGGGTGCTATGAGGGATTTGAAATAATAATATGAAAAATATATTATTTGAATTAAAAAAGACCAAGAGTAGTGGGTTAGTTGGAATACAATGAAGCAAAAGAAGAAATATTAAAAGGCTATGTGAAAGGAAAAAAGAAGAAAGAAAAAACAACATGCAAATTCTGAGGAAGAGTGAGGTGAAACTCATCTCAGCTGTTGGTGTTTCCCTTCTGACTTCTTTCTATATCCATCTCTGTTTTTTTATCAGCTCAAGATCTCAGGGTATAGCCTTGGCTGGTGTAGCTCAGTGGATTGAGCACGGTCCTGTGAAGCAAAGGGTCGCCGGTTTGATTCCCAGTCAGAGCACATGCCTGGGTTGTGGGTCAGGTCCCCAGTGGGGGACACATGAGAGGCAGCCACACATTGATGTTTCTCTTCCACTCTTTCTCCTTCTCTTCCCCTCTCTCTAAAAATAAATAAATAGAATATTTTTTAAAAAGATCCCAGTGTATGTCATCCAACTTCTGGCAACCCGGCCTGTATCTTCTTCACTTGCCTTTAGAGAGAGCTTCTGTTGTGATCGAGAGGGTAGGTCCTCTGTGTTTCCCCTGGGAGGCACTGTTCAGTCTTCTGGGAAAATTGTGGGTGCATTCCCCCTTCCCCTATACCTCCCATTGTAGTCTGTCTCAGTTTATTTCCAATAATGTATAGCTTCTGATTAAATAGCTGTCCATTTCATGTGGGTGAAGGGAACAATCTGTATAAGAGTGTCAGCTCTCTCCTGCTTGGTGTAGACAGCAGCTGTGTCTGCAAGCCAATGCTGAGCAGAGCCCTGAATCCCCCTGGCTGCACACTTTCTGAACTTCCTGCTTTGATGGCCTCAGTGCAAAAAGTCCGTAGGACCCAGTGTACTTTGTCTCCCTGTGAGAAATTCAAAATAGGCCCTTTTAGACTGTCATTTTCCTGCCTTTCTCTCGTGGAAATACCCCCTGTGGGGCTGTTGAGCCTGCTCACCCAGTTTTGCAGATTTTCCCTGCCCCTGCAGGACATGGGTAGGGTCTGGCCACAACCTTCCCTTCCTAGAGGTTCTGCCAAGGAAGAGAACCCAGTCTGGCCTCAAATAATCTCAGGTGCACAATTCTCAGCAAACAACCCTCATAACACTCTAGTCTCTATGCTGCTGCACTGGGCTAGGGCAGTTAAACTACCTTGATCAATTTGTCCAGCTGTACTGAATGGTAGCAATTCACACCCACATTGCTCCCCCCTTGTTGGCAGTGCAGCTGTGCACATTGGGTCCCTGCCCAGCATGCCTTAGCTCCCCTTTTTATTTTTAATTTCTTTAAATATATTTTATTGATTATACTATTACAGTTGTCCCATTTCCCCCCTTTCATTCCCCTCCACTCTGTACACCCTCTCCCACCCACATTCCCTCCCTTTAGTTCATGTCCATGTGTCATAAGTTCTTTAGCTTCAACATTTCCTATACTATTTTAACTCTCCCCCTGTGTATTTTCTACCTACCACCTATGCTACTTACTCTCTGTACCTATTCCCCCTCTCTCCTCCTCCCACTCCCCTGTTGCTAACCCTCCATGTGATCTCCATTTCTGTGTTTCTGTTCTGGTTCTAGTTGTTTCCTTAGTCTATTTTTATTTTTGTTTTAGGTGTGGTTGTTAATAATTGTTAGTTTATTGTCATTTCAGTATACATGTTTTTTATCTTCTTTTTCTTAGATAAGCCCCTTTCACATTTCATATAATAAGGGCTTGGTGATGATGAACTGCTTTACCTTTACCTTATCTGTGAAGCACTTTATCTGCCCTTCCATTCTAAATGAAAGCTTTGCTGGATAGAGCAATCTTGGATGTAGGTCCTTGCCTTTCATGAATTGGAATACTTCTTTCCAGCTCCTTCTTGCCTGTAAGGTCTCTTTTGAGAAATCAGCTGACAGTCTGATGGGAACTCTTTTGTAGGTTACTACCTCCTTATCTCTTGCTGCTTCTAGGATTCTCTTAGCTAATGTAATCTTAGCTAAGAGAATTATGATGTGCCTTAGTGTGTTCCTCCTTGGATCCAACTTCTTTGGGACTCTGAGCTCCCTGAACTTCCTGGAAGTCTATTTCCTTTGCCAGAATGGGGAAGTTCTCCTTTATTATTTGTTCAAATAAGTTTTTCCACTTGTTGCTCTTCCTCTTCTCCGTCTGGTACCCATATAATTAAGATATTGGAACATTTAAAGATGTCCTGGAGGTTCCTAAGCCTCTCCTCATTTTTTGGTATTCTTGTTTCTTCATTCTCTTCTGTTTGATTGTTTCTTTCTTCCTTCTGATCCACTCCATTGATGTGAGTTTTAGTTTTCTTCCCATCACTATTGGTTCCCTGTGCATTTTCCTTCACTTCACTTAGCATAGCCTTCATTTGTTCATCTAATTTGTGACCAAATTCAACCAATTCTGTGAGCATCCTGATCAGCAGTGCTTTGAACTGTGCATCTAATAGGTTGGCTATCTCTTCATCGCTTAGTTATATTTGCTATAGAGCTTTGATCTGTTCCTCCATTTCGGCCATTTTTTTTCATCTTGACATGCCTGTTATGTATGAGGGAAGGAGCCTTAGGTGTTTACCAGGGTGGGACGACTCATTTGCTGGGTTGTGATGTTATATATGGGGGGGGGGGTCCTGAGAGGGAACAATGGTGCCTGTTCCACTCTCTGTGGGATTCCAGTCCCCTCCACCACTTCCCCCAAGCAAACTGGGCCCTTCTGGCACTGATTCCCATCCAGGTGGGCCTGTGTACACTCTAGGACCCTTTGGGTCTCTCCAACAAACTCTCCTGTGAGGCTGGGAGTCTCTCCCTGTGCCTCAACCCCCACAGGGGGTTGTTATCAACTGGTGTTTCAAGGCCTTATTTCTTGGCGCTGGGACCCTGGGATGCACAGTCTGTCTCACTCCCCAGTATCGCCTGGTTTTTCTGTGCACAAATGTGGGACCATCTGGTCATCCAGCCTGGCACGCAGTGCCTTGCTTCACAATAATCACTTCGCTGGGTCTGCTTGCTGTGGTCTTTTGCCCCCGGGGTGACTTGCATGCCTGGTGCCACTGCTTTTTGTGCTGCAACCCATCTCTGCCCACCGTCTGACTCTGCCCCACCTACTAGTCTGAATGAATGTGTCTATTTTAACCCCTTGGTTTTCAGCCTTCCATACAGTTCAATTTTCTGTGAGTTCTGGTTGTTATTTTGTTTCTAACTTGTTGTTGTCCTTATTTTAGTTGTGCGATGAGGCACAGTGTGTCTACCTACACCTCCATCTTGGCTGGAAGTCCTCCTTTTTAAATAAGTCTCTCTGGGCACTCCCACTGCAGCACCAAGCCACTGTCTGGCTTTCCACACATTCCACCTCTCAAAAAAGTCAAGAGTCTATCACAGTCATGGCCAGCCGTGGCTCTCTTCCTCTATCAGACCCAGGAGCAGACAGTATTTCTCTCACTCTCTGGCACTCTCCTGGTTGGCACCCACCACCACAACTATAGTTGTGACACTATCTGTGTGTGTGTGTAGCCTGGTTCTTTCTGACTACTTTGCATTATCAAGTTGCTCCCGGCCTGAGGCTGCGGATTCCCACTAGGCTGATATGTCTGATAAGGCTCTGCGTGGATGCAGGTGTGATCGCTGCAGGTTCCACAGCAGGTAAGGCTGCTGGGGCCATGCCCCAGGACCTATTACATTCACCTATAAAACCTCCTTGGTGCCTATTTTGAAGCATCTTCTCTACTCTTTAGCTTCCAAACTTCTTATCAGCTAAGATTCGTTTGACTGTTCACTTTATTTTTGGAAGATCAGCTAAGTGTCTGAGTTGAGTGCAAGAGCAAGTAGACTAGGCTCTCACCCACTTGGTCCCCATCTTCTGAATCCCCTGATTTGAACTTCTTGATCCTCTCACCTCTTCTCCAATTCTTCCAAGCTCACCTCCCATCAAGTAACCATCAAAAATGCTCTCTATATCCATGATTCTGTCTCTGTTCTTCCTGTTTTCTTTGTTTTGTAGATTCAGTTATTGATAGTTACATATTTATTGCCATTTTATTGTTCAAAGTTTTCATTTTCTTCTTTTTCTTAAACAAGTCCCTCCACATTTCATATAATAATGGATGTGTGATGATTAACTCCTTTAGTATTTTTTTCCTTGTCTGGGAAGTTCTTATCTGCTCTTTGATTCTAAGTGATATCTTTGCTGGGTAAAGCAATCTTGGCTGTAGGTCCTCACTTTTCATAATTTTGAATATTTCTTGCCAATCTCTTCTAGATTGCAAAGTTCCTTTTAAAAAACCAGCTGACAGTCTTATGGGAATTCCCCTGTAGGTAACTAACTGCTTTTCTCTTGCTACTTTTAAGATTTTCTCTTTATATTTAACCTTTGGCATTTTAATAATGATGTGTCTTGGAGTGAACCTCTTTGCATCCATATTGTTTGGGACTCTGTGCTTCCCGAACTTGCTTGTCCATTTCCTTCACCAAACTAGGAAAATTTTCTTTCATTATCATTCCAAATAGATTTCCAATTGCTTCCTTTCTCTTCTCTTTCTGGCACCTCTATGATGTGAATGTTAGAATGCTTGAAGTTGCCCCAGAGGCTGCTTACACTGTCCTCATTAGTTTGGATTCCTTTCTCTTCATGTTGTTCTGATTGGTTGTTTTTGCTGTCTTATGTTCCAAATCATTGATTTGATACTCAGCTTCATCCAATCTACTCTTGATTCCCTGTAAATTGTTCTATATTTCAATTAGTGTATTCTTTGTTTCGGACTGGATCATTTTTATGCTGTTGAGGTACTCACTAAGTTCCTTGAGCATCCTTATAACCAGTGTTTTGAACTTGGCAGGAGAGTTTGCTTATCTCCAGTGTTTAGTTGTTTTCTGGAGTTTGCTTGTCTTTTCATTTGGGATATGTTTCTTTATCTCATTTTGGAAGCATTCCTATGTTTTTTTTCTATGTATTAGGCCAAACTACTGTGACTCCCTGTCTTGTTAGTGTGACCTAACATAGTAGATGTCCTGTAAGGTCCAGTGCCACAGCATCCCTTATTACCCAGGCTGGGTACTCAAGGTGCACCCTCCATGCAGGCTGAGTACACCCTCCTCTTATAGTTGAGACTTGATTGCTGTTGGTAGGTCTGTGGGAAGGATTTATCTCAGTCAGACATCTGCATGTACTGGTTATGATCACTAACTTCTAACCCCTGCCTTTTAAGAAGGATCACCTGTGCAGGGGCGGGGTGGTGGTGCTCCTACATGGCCTATAATTGTCCACTGGGTGTGCAGACTGCAGTTTGCCAGGTCATGCTGGCCAAGGTCATCCCCCACTTGTGTTTTGCCAGGGGCCATCCAGCATGAGCTACAAAGTAATCTGCAGGTGGCTTCTATTTTTGCTGGGTTTGAATGCTCCCCAGCAAAACTAAGCTGTGAACCTAGGCTGGCTGCTGCTAGTACTGATCCTGGAGCCATTTAGCAAGAGGTAGAGGGACTGGAGGCTCACAGATGCTGGCTGTTGCTTGTTTGAGAGTATTTAAGAAGATGTGAACCAAGACAAGCCATTCATATAGAAAAGCCACTGTTAACAGCTTGGGTTGGCCTGAAAGTTGGGTGGGGAGGAGCCTCTGGGAATCACCTTGGCACGGTAAACAGTGTGAACCAGATTGATGGAGTTTCAGATATGGCACTCACCTGCCAGTCTGTTCCTCTGTCGGGGGATGGTTCAGCAAAGGAATGATGGGCTCTGCCCATGATTCTCTCTAGTAGGAAGCTGTTCCCAGGTCTTATTACCCTGATGCCAAAAATTTTAGTTCCATCCTGTAACCACTGATGCCTTTAAAGTTGCTACCCTGCTGTTGGACCTCAGAGACAGTGAACTTCAGTAAGTCTGTGTGTGGGTCCTTTATGAGGAACTATGTGGTAATCCAGGAGTATCCTCCACTGACTCAATTCCCAATGGCTTTGGCAGCCAGAAGCTATGGGGACTTATCTTCCTGACACTGCAACCCTGGGCTGGGGGGCCTGCTGTGGGGCTGGGACCCCTCACTACCGAGATATCCCTATTGAATTATTACCCAGCATACGGGGATCTGGGGCCAGCCTTTTCTGCATTTCCTTGTCTCTGCCCTTCCTACTAGTCTCTATGAATGTGATTTCTTTAATTCCATAGTTTGGGGATTTATTCAACTCAATTTTTGATGGTTCTGAGTGATGGATATTTTATAGTTTAGTTGTAATTTTGATATTGCAGGGAGTGATATAAAGAGATCTAATCAGATCACTGGGGAGGAGTAAGGATGGGCCATAGAAGGAGGTAAACAGCCTAGGACAGGATTGGCTGAGAAGTTGAATGCCTCTGGAGCATATGGAATTATGGGCCATAAGATTTAAACTAAAAATAGGGCAGAGACTGGCTCTATCTCTCTTGCTTGAGGGTGCCTGGGTAATTGTGCTGTAGCTACCTGAATTTCCCACAGGATTGTATTTGGGATGATTTTGATGGGAGAAGAAGCACCAGGTACAGACTACAATCAGGCTGGCCTGGGAGAGCATGGCAGGGTCATGCTTCTTTGGGTGTTCTAGAAGGGACAGGCTCTGGGGCAGAAGGCTTCTATTCTTCTAAAATTGTGTAGCTTTTGTATCTTATGTTGTTTTAGTTTGTAAATTAATCCTATAGAAATAAGATAATTAAAAACTAACAGGGGGAATAACAAGAGAACTCAGGAGCTAAAGGTTTTGCCCTAAATAATAGGCTTAAGTGACTAATGCATGTGGAAAGCTGTTATTCCAAAACTGTGTAGCTCTTGGATAAAGACTCCTTTCCTTTATCTCCAAAACTTTGCCTCCGGAATTTTGCCCAGAGGGTGGCAGAGGGCTGCAGGACCCCACTTGCTGTTCAGTAACATGAGGAGGTGAGCTGTGTTTACCTATGCCTCCATCTTGACTGGAAGTCATCTCAATATTACTTTTAAAATGTTGAAATCATTCAAAAGATGGTCTCCAAGAGAGAGAAGTCCAGAAAGAAGTGCTGGTTCTGAGTGAGGAGGCACACGGCCAGAAGGCCAGAATCCAGCCCTCAGAAGTGCACAGCAGGATCCTCCAGGCCAAGTTTAGCTGCTCCCTGTGACAGGGCTTTTGCTACCTACTAGGAGCTACAAAATTGTTAGATGTTGGTAACTGCCTGTGCTGGGCCTGGAAGTATGCGGAAAAGGTCACACTTCAAACAGAGGGTGGCTAATACCAGTACTGGGCCTGAGGCCATTCAGCAGAAGTCAAAGGTCATTTGAGGCCTGCTACTGCCTGCTAGCTTCTCATAAGGCTCAGCAGTTGAAAAGCCTCAGGCAGTATGTGAATTGGGTGAAGCAGGTTCTTAGGGAGTCACCAGGGTGGGGAAAGTAGTGTTCACCAGATTAATGCAGATTCCAACATGGCACCAGTGTTGAGAATGGGGTCACTCAGCAAAAGGCACAAGCACCCCAGGGCCAGCAACTGCCTACCTGGGGCCCGCAGACCCGTGAGTGTTTTTAGACTACAACTCAGGCTAAGCCAGCTACTTGTCATGAAAAGAGCTCTGTCTTTGCAAGTCAGGTGGCACAGGTTCTCAGAGATTCATTATAAGGTGGAACTAGTGGATTTCACCAGGCTAATGCAGATTTAGATTTGGTCATGTTGGGGAAGAACTCAGCACAGGACAAATGGCATATTCCTCCTGGCTCAACAGAGGGATAATGGCAGCTGTCTTCTGCCCTCACCCTGAGGCCACACAAATCATTTTCTCCCTGTATGTCTTTGGTTCCCCTGAGCTGCTATTTCTTTGTTAGAGCCCAGAGTGACTGCCTACAAGCAAGCAAGTCTGTGCATGGGCTTTAAGGGATGCCTGGGTTTCCAGTAGCCTTCAGTCTCACCCAGCGAGAATCCCCACTGATTTTTACAACCAGATGTTGTGGGGACTCCTCTTACTCACATTGGTGCTCTGGGCAGGACAGCCCCATGTGTGGCTGGTACCACTCACTCCTCAGTTTCAAGGGAACCACTGCAGCTGAGAATCCCTCCCAATTTCAACCTCAGCATGTGGGTGTGGAATCAAGCTGTTTCATGTCTCTGCCCCTTGTATTAGCCTCAATATCCCTTCTGTTCAACTAGTCTTCAGATGGTTGTCTGGGTTGATTGTTCTAGAATTTGTTTTTAGTTTTGCTGTAGTCATGAAAGGAGGCAAGCACAGCATTTACTCATCTGCATCTCAGCCAGAACTCTGAAAAACGGGTTTTAAGAAGGCAAAACCTACAAAATGTGATTCTTTCATGAAAATTAAGGACTGCTGGTTAGATGCAATATGCAGATGAGGGAGGTGAAAACTACTGGAGGAAGTCAAATCCATATATGTAGCAGTTATTTTACCAGAATGTTTATGGCTCAGCCTTGAGCTGAGTTTAGCAATAGGTTAACAACTTAATTCCAGCTCTGAAAACTGAGGCACAAGATGTGCCTCAGCTCTACTACCTTCACAGTGTCCTGGCTCTATTTTTGAGTGATTCTCTTAGCAATTCTTCCTTTATTATATTTTTTCCATTATCACTGTTAAAGTTCTAACATGAGAAATAGCCATTGAAGGGGTGATTACAGGCACCTGGATTGCCCATTGGATGAGGTTTGGGGGCACAAGAAGGGTCTGTCAGTTAGGTGGACATGGGCATCCAGGCCAGCCCAACACTGCCCATACCTTTTCTCATGTCTGTCCCAGTCTCCTGCTATCACTCTGCCTCTATAGCATCCACCCTGAATTCCTGGCCAGTCCTTATCCTTCCTAAATGGCCTTCATCTTGGTGGCAAAACTCCCAGATCATGGCTTGTCAGTCTTCCCTCCACGGCCCAACAAACATCTCAGAAACTGTGAGACAATTCTGTTGGGCAGAGGCCCTTGTGATGGGGTGGCCAAGCCCTGCCATTGCCTCTGCACTGACTGAAGGTATGTGGACAAGTTTCACAGACTGATCCCGCAAAATGTGTTTGGAGTTTTAGGTCCCCAGCTTCTTCTACAACAAAGCCACCTATCACTGTGCTGCCACACAACTATCCATCCCTTCAGAGACCATTTTTGTTGAGGTCAGCTTCCTACCCAGCTGTATCCCTGAAGAAGTTGCCCTCTTCAATGCCTTTCAGACTTTGGTTGAGATTGTCCTCTCCTGGAAGTGTCAAGCACATGTTTCTTGGCCTCCTTACTCGTAATCCCCAACATCTCCTAACTGTGTCACTGTGCTCTATTAGATTGGATATTTTTGCCTCTTAGATTATGAATTCTCCAATGGACTTCGTATGCTCATCTGTGGATTCCTGGCACATCACTCAGTAACCAAATGCAGGTCCAACCGCCTGCTGCTTCAAAACTCAATACTTGAGGATAGGTGCAGATGTAAAGGAAAGCGATTTATTTTCAGGTGCCAGCAACCTGGAAGATGGGGAACTCTTGTCTCAAAGTCCATATTAACATCTCAGGCAAGAAGAGGTTTTTGTAAGGAGGGAGAGGGAAAGCAGAAAAAAAGAGATCAAATGAGGGGATAAAAGTTCTCTACAGCTGATGAGTACTGTCCATTTTTATAAGGCAGGTGATGGTCTGGTGTCCATCATACTGGTTTAGTCATTCTGGCTTCACTTTATCCTGGCTTTATTTTTAGAGGTCAGCAAATCTGATAGAGCTGGGATGCCTGAAGGTTAGAGTCTTTATCTTTCAAAGTTAGTTCCTAATGTTCTTATAAAAACATGCTATTTATCTATAAGCTACATGGTAGTCAAGAGTCAACATTAACAGAAAAAGTGTGCAAAAAATGGTGGGGTGGGTTACAGTTCCGCACTGTTACAGCTAGTACACAGTAGACACTTAATTTGTGTTGCTCTCCAGTCCCTAGAATGGGCCTTGAGATGAGGATTCAAATACAAGTAGTTAATTTGGGGCATGATCCCAGAAAACACTCACAGAAGAGTGAAGAGATGACACAGAGAATGGAAGGGAGCCAAAAAATATCTTTGTCAAGCAAGGGACCACCATAGGTGCTAGGAGCTGTCTTGCCAGGACCTCTGAGAGCCTCAGAGATATCCTCTCTGAAGGGTGGGTAACCCCTACTTTGTCCACTCTTTATATGAGGGATGCCTCTGAGGGGACAATAGTGCTCTGGCTCTTCAGGCCTGATCACATCCTCAGGGGATGTGGGCCAAGTGGCTACAACAGGCAGAGAAGCCCTCCTAGGGATTACTGCATTAAGAAGTCAGGCAGGTTGTGGCCCTAGAAGGGAGAAGTGGGCAGGGGAGTGGCAGGGACCACTGCAGCACTGGAAAGAGATTTTGCTGATCAGAGAAATAAATGAGTAAGTGCAGCGATGAAGAGTGAAAGTATAATTTCCCAACACCACTTTGGGTGAAATGTGCTTTCTGCACATAGTTGTTAACCCTCAAGGGCAAGACTGTGAGGTTACTATCTGCATGCCTTTTTTATAGATGAGGAAACTGAAATCTCAAAGAATTATTCTACTTGCCCAAGGTCACAACTTTGAGTGGCAGAGCTGGGCTTCAAATGCTGTTCTGATTGAGACTAAAGATGATACTTTCCATTGCATTGGGCCACCTCTCTTGAACAAGGAAACCAGTGAATGGATGAATGGGTGATTAAAAAGAGAGATGCTCTGACTAATCCAGTGTTTCTGTTAAAAGATGACTGACTGCTCTGTGGATTATCTGCTTTTTAATATTACATTCGTAATATCAAAATTTATACATGAAACAGTAAAATTCCAAGGAATAAAATTTGGTCTCTGATGTTGACAAAAATATTTCAGGATCACCAGGGGCCTGTCCCTCACATTCCCCCTTGGCATGCTGGATAAGCCAGGGCTGGTTTAGCTTTCCTTTATCCTGTCCTATGCTTCACTCAGTTACACAGAGAAGTCGTTATTGTTTGTCTTGCCAAATCAGCAACCCCATCCAGGAGCTCTGCAGAGAACTTACAGAGACTCAGTGATGCTAGTAGGAGCTACATGGGGCCTCAAGGTGGGGCAGGCCTGCAGCAATTCACCTCACCCTAAACCCAGACCACACTACCTTTCTGCATCCTGGCCCAGAGCTGCCAGAAAGGAAAACAGTGCCACCACAAAAACCCTCCTGCAATTTGCAGAACCATGAACATACTGAATTGGAAATAGCGCCTGGCATTTTATGAGGACTTTCCAACAGTGTTCACATTTGTGATGTCACAAAATCATTGTGACAGGCCTTGGGGGGTATGTCATTCTCTTTCTCACATGAGACAACTAAGATTTCCCACTAGGGAGTACCTGGCAGTATCAAACATAGGATGTGAGGGACACTCTTGCCTCTGTTAGAAAACCTCCCTCCAGCAGACTTGGAGGTCTTCTCCCCCCTCAAATTGCTTAAAAATCAGGGGCTGAGTTGTTCATTTAGGTACACACAGAAAGACATATAGCACCCATGTAGGGGCATACACATGGGGCTGCCCCTTAGTGAAGCTGCTGGGTCTTCCTTGAAGTAGGAATGTCAGGAGCAACTGATCTAACTTTCCAGGACCCAGGGCCACAGAAGGGCCATAGCAGCCCTGTGAAGGAGGACAGCTAGTGTGTACCCAGCTACTGCCACACAAATGTTTTCTGGATCCCCAAGAACTGGACATCTCCCAGGGCTTCTGGGAAGACACCTAGACCTGGAGGGCCTGTGGTGACTAAGCCAACTGCTAAAAATAGCCATGTAGGTTTTAATTTGAAGGGAAGCTGGCAAAAGGGAAGAAATTTGGGGTTGGTGGGGGAACAACTTAGTAATTAATACATGTGAAAAGCTATTATTCCAGAAACTGAAGGCATGGCCTGCCCTGACTTCAGGAGACAATCAAGCAATTCCACTTTTGTGCCCCAGGAGGACTGCAAGATATCAAGGTGGATCTGAGCCAACCTCCACTGCCCAGGACTCAGATAAAGAATCACAGGTCAACAAATAAAAGGATGTTAGAGAAATTGCTGGACTGCAGCTTTGATCTGATTAAGCTATTCCCTAAATTCCAAACCCCTCACCTATACTTTTCTTCTTATAAAAAAGGTTGGTTTGAAATGAACTGTAAGGTGGTGTGTAGCGTACATAACTGCTGTCTTTTCACATCACCAGCTATCTGAATAAAGCACCTATAAAGATTCAATTTTTGCCTCTACTTATTAGTTCTAGTGGTGACAGGCAGCATGAATGCTGACTTTTCAGTTCCAGAGTCAGCCACTTATTAGGCAGGTAAGCCTGAAGAAAATCGGTCTCTTCACCTGTAAGGTGCAGGTTGCTCCCTCCCCAGCACTTCCGAAGTCTCAAGAAGCCTTGGCCACTGCCATGCTTGGGAGGTTAGCAGAATATTAAAAAGATGAAGAAGTCAAAATGAGCTTACAAAACTTGTGGTGCATTTTAAATCTCAACTAATGTGACATTGTGATTTATAAAAATGTTTAAACTTGTAGATAATTTTTTGAGTTTATTAAAGCGAAACTGACAACAATCGCCATGAATCAAAATCTCAGGGATTAAGAAAATGTTCTAGACAGTGGCAGTTTTGCAGCTAATTTTATACATTTGAATAAAAGGAGGAAACATAAAAAGGGTTACATGAACTCCCTTGATTATAAATTAAGAAAGCAGGAGAAAGCAAAGTGAGGAAATCTCTGGGACTGAATAAAAAGAAAAATGGAGAAACATATATTTCTTTCACATTGGTGGGTACAGGATAGTTAATAATTAACATTTACAGCATGTAAAAATAGTATGCAGTCAATAAGAAAACAATGAGGGGTTCTATGGTCTTGAACTTCTATGGTGCCTATGGTTCTATGGTACCCTGGGGGTCTGAAGAAGATTATTCTGACATTTTAAAAATATATTAGATGAAAAAATACAGTAGACAGGGCCACTTAACATAAAAACTGACCTGTCAAGGAAGCTACAGGGCTAGGATGTACCTGCCATTGCCAGCTTTTAGTTAGGAATTTTTATATTCAGACCATCCCTTCTGGTTACTTTTGGTCTTTGAGTTTGTAAGGCCCACCATGCAGGCTTCCCCTGGGCTTGTCAGGTTTAGCATATGGTCCCTTTTTCATCCACAATAAAGAGAAATACATATTTGTTTTTTGTCCATTATTTCTGTCACAGAATGCCTAAAACCCTTGGAATTTCCTGAAATGAGAGCATTAAAGTTATCTTTTGTTATGTTAATGAGTTAACTTTTAGACTCCCACCTAAGGATGGGGGCTGGTTGCCAGGAGAACTAACCATATGAGTAGAAGGTTAGAACTTTCAGTACTACCTCCATGAAGCTCCAGGAAGCAGGGAGGGGCTGGAGGTCGAATCAATTGCCAGTGACCAATGATTTAATCAATCTGCCTATGTAATGGTAAACCACTAAAAAATAAAGGCTGTAAAAGGGAATGGCAAGTTTATTTGGGGTCTTAAAAGATTTGAGTGCTGGAGACACATTCAGAAAAGATCTGAAGCATGCTCTTGTAAAAACAAAGAAAGCCAGAGCTTAAAAAGTAAAAAAACTCCCAAGTTGTAACAAAGAAAACTTTTCTTACTGCTTCTGACACAGTGTGCTGATAAAAGGACTGGTAAGGTCCTGATGGTGAAATGCTGAGGTACGCAAATTCCATCATGTGAGTCTACAGCAAGTGCTGAAATTCAAAAGTTCAAATTCCTTCAGGTGTTGGTGTGCTTAAGTTTGAATTTCCTAATGGCCTCCTGACCCCATTTTAGGGTCTCTTGACATTAGTGGTTCCACTTTAGATGTTTCTGTTCACATAATAAAGCCTCTATAAAACCCAAATGGGACAGGGTTCAGAGAGCTTCTGTACTGGTGAACACATGAAAGTGAAGGGATGCTGGAGGAGCACAGAAGCTATCAGACCTCTCCCCCATATTTTGTCCTATGCATGTCTTCCATCTGGCCATTCCTGAGTTATATCATTTTATAATAAACTAGTAGTCTGTAAATTAAATGTTTCTCTGAGTTCTGTGAGCTGCTCTATCAAATTAATCAAACCTGGGAGGATCTGCAGCTGGTCTGTGCAGAAGCAAAGGTGATAACCTGGGTTTGCAATTGGCACCTGAAGTACAGGAGAGGGAGGGCAGTTTTGCGGGACTGAGCTCTTAATCTGTGGGATCTGACACCATCTCTAGGTTAACAATGCAGAACTGAGTTGAAATTGATATGCAGCTGATATCCAAGTGGTGTCCTGACACCTCCCTCCACACCACCCCCCTATTGGGTACAGAACTTTTAACATGGAATACATTGATGCTTAAAGTATAATGTAACATAACTATGCTAGGATTAAATCATCGCAGGTTTAAAAAAAATTCTAAATTGTCATGTATTCTGTAGTAAAAGGGCAGGTATTTAAAGTTGCATAATATGCAATTTTCTCCTTCTGTCTATGAGTGATATCTCAGTTTTCTAAGACACTTCATTTAGCATTGCTATTAAGTCCATGCTTGGGAAGATGAATAAGGCCTGTGGATAGATGGTGATGTTCACACAGCATTGTGAATGTACTTCATGCCACTGAACAGTACACTTAAAAGTGGTTAAGATGGCAAGTTTTCCATTAGGTGTATTTTCCTACAATTTTTTTTTAAAGTCTGTCCTTGGAGCCTTTCATTAATGGGCAGGGCCCAAAGCACATGAGCTCTCCTAGGCAGGCCCTGATCAACTCTTGCTTCCTTTTCAATTGAGTCCCCTGATTTGGTGGTGGTTGTGACCACCACTATCATGAAATCTGGAATTCATGATAGTACTCCAGAGTCTGGGTAGAATCTCAGCTTTTCCACTACCTACATATTGATCCACATTTTATTTTATTTAAAAAAATCTTTCCTTTATTCCTTCTTTATATTAAAGTGAGAGCAATGTATTAATTTTGTTTAGTTTATGTGCATAGGTTGGTAATATACTCTATGAATCTTGTTGGAGGATGTAAAAAGGGTGATAAACATATTTGTTAATAAAAACGATGTTGGAGTGGACAAGGTTGATCATTATTAAACTCTTTCCTTTACTGTTTGATATTTTGGTTTATTCAAAATATATAATATAGTTTTATTATAAATTATGGCCAGAGGAATAACCATCTATCATTGTAGCACTCAGGCT
This sequence comes from Sturnira hondurensis, assembly GCF_014824575.4. Classification (NCBI taxonomy): domain Eukaryota; kingdom Metazoa; phylum Chordata; class Mammalia; order Chiroptera; family Phyllostomidae; genus Sturnira; species Sturnira hondurensis. Next base: position 140,935 of record NW_028097129.1, read on the forward strand.
AAGCTACGTCAACAAACAGCCCTGAACTATCAGCAAAGATTTCCTCCTTGCTTTAGCCACATGTTCATTGAAGGGCAGCGGAGGGTCTCTACTCATTGTAGCCACTCAGGGTTCCAAGCAGGCAGAGCAGCACCCTCTCAAATATTGTTGGTTACTTTGCCAGACTGGAGAAGAGATTGGAAAAATATCTCATTCTAGCCATTAAATGGTCTGGTTCAGCAGTGGCACAGTTCACTTTCCCTCATACCTTATTAGCCAGAATTAGTCATATGTCTCTATTGCCTGCAAAAGGACTCAAAAGTGCAGTTTTCTGTGTGTTGGGAAGGCAAGAAGACCTGGATATTTGTGAAGAACACTCATGTGTCCCATTAGTCACTCTTAATTAGTTCCTTAGAATGTTTTTTGAAGTGAAATTAATGAACTTACTGCTCTTGCTTTCTATTAACAAAAAACTTTTCAAGAAGTCTTAACATATAATTATTTTAAAGTCTTATCATATATATTAATTAAAAATAAAAACAATTTGGTCCTTGCCTTTGCAATATTTGTGCTTAATCCCTGCTATAGTGCATTATACAAAACTTCTTACACAATTAAAAAACAGTAGTAATGTCAGGTGATGACTGTTCCTTATATGAATGGAAATATATCTAGTGATTCAGACTTAAGGATGAACAGTGTATGGGATCCTCTAACACATGGATTTTCATCCTCTCTAACTTACTTGATGTGTTGCTGTAATTATTGTTCCTCTCTCCCTCCATTATTATATTTTTCTTTCTGTGTCAGAAATTCCCATCAACATACAGAAAGTTGCATACTATTTTCTCTGGTAGTTCTATTTCTGCAAACAGTCTGAAATACCTATCTATACTTTCTTTTCCATTGTCTCCTCCCTCTCTCCTTGGATCTCACTCAAGTCAGGCTTCTGCCCTGAGCTCTCCCCACAAAAATGGTTTACATCAAGATCACCAATGACCTCCATGTTGACAAATCCAGGGGTCAGTCTTTAGTTCTCATTTTATAGAGCATGTGGCACAGTTGGACAATGCCTTTCTCCTTAAAGTCCCTTTCTACATTTGACTTCCAGGACATCACTCAACTGGTTCTCCTCACTAACCTTTGCTGGCTTTTCCCTATCTCCCCATTCTCAAAGCAATAGCAGTGCCTAGGGCCTCTCCTTACTCTGCATTTCTCCTCTACAGATGCCTTAACTGACATCATTCAGGGTGATGGCCTTAAATACCTTCAATGGAGATGATACACAAATTTACATCTTCATCCTGGATCTCCTTAATCCACCCATGAATATGTCTCCTTGACATCTCTATCTTGAATGCATATTAGGTATTTCAAATTTTATATATAAAAATTAGCCCAGTCAATTTTCCCTCCCAACTTCTACTAGCTTCTCAATCTCATGAAATGGTAATTGCAGTCTTCCAGTGGTTCAAGCCAAAGGAATTTATTCTCTACTCCTTTCTTTCTCTCACATGCCATACCTAATCCATCAGCAAATCTTATCAGTTCTGCTTCAAAACATTTTCAGGAAAAAATCAATCCTCATCACTTTCACCCCTATCACTTTGTTCTTTTATCTGATTTAGAGGAACAACCTCCTAATGATGTCCTTGCTTCAGTTCATGCCCCTGTAATCTAATTTCCACACTTAAACACCGATTCCAACATTTCATTCCTTAAAACCACCTGTAGCATTTACCTTTTGCTGCATGAAAAAACACCTGGAACTGCATGGTTAGAAGCAACAATCATTTCCTTATCACATGACTCTGTGAGTCAGCATTCAGACTGAGCCCAGTGAAGTGGATCTTCTGCTGATGTCCTTGGGGACTTACTCACATGACTGCAGTCAGCTACTGGCCATCTAGGTGGCTGTGCCTCTGTTAACTGGCAATGCTGAACCACACATTTCTTACCCTCCACTAGGCCAGTCAGGCTTTTTCATAGGATAGGAGGTGATTCCAAGCAGAGAAAGCATAAAAATCACATGTCTTCATGAGGCCAATTCTTGGATCTGCTACAGTGTCACATCTACTACATCCTACTGGTCAAAGCAATTCACAAGACCTACTTAAATTCAAGGGTTGGAGAAATAAACTCCATTTCTTGATGGAAGCAGCTACAAAAGATTGTGGCCATTTTTATGATCCACCACATATTGAATAGTGTCCTACCGCATTTCCACAGCCCTTGAGATTTCTGCTCAAATATCACCTTATCTGAGTTGATAAGAAACCAGAGGCAGTCCTGGCTGGTGTAGCTCAGTGGATTGAGCTCAGGCCTGTGAACCAAAGGACTGAGGTTCGATTCCCAGTCAGGGCACATGCTTGGGTTGCAGGCCAGTTCCCAAAAGGGGATGCAAAAAAGACAACTATACAATGATATTTCTCTCCCTCTCTTCTTCCCTTGTAATGAAGTGTGAGGAACTATACCCAAGACTACTTTATCCAGCAAAGCTCTCATTTAAAATGGAAGGAAAAATAAAGAGCTTCCCAGACAAAAGAGGGCTAAAACATTACATCTCCATTAAGCCAGCACTGTAAGAGATGCTAAAAGGACTGTTACAGAAAGGAGGAGGAAGATGAGGAGGAGGAGGGGAGAAGAAGATAAGAAGAAGAAAGAGGGGGAGGGGGAAGAAGAGGAGGAGAGGGAGGAGGAGGAGGAAAAAGAAACAAAGGTAGGGTAAAAATGGCAATGAATAAAAGTACCTATCAATAATAACCTTAAATGTAAATGGATTAAGAGCTACAATTAAAAGACATAGGGTAGATGAATGGATAACAAAACATGACCTGCATATATGCTATCTATGAGACCCATCTCAGAACAAAAGATTTACACAGACTGAAAATGATGGAAAAGAACATCCCAAACAAATGGACACTAATAAAAAGTTGGGATAGTAATACTTATATCAGAAAAATTGGGCTTCAAAAGAAAAGCCATATAAAGGGACAAAGAAGGTCACCATAGGATACCTAAGGGAGTGGTCCAATACAATGATATAACCCTTATAAACATATGTACACCCAATATAGCCCCCCTAAATATATAAAGAAAATCTTGGAGGTTTTCAAGAAGATATTGACAACAATACAGTCATTACAGGGGATTTTAATACCCCACTGCCAACAATAGATAGATCTTTAAACAAAGAATCAAAAAGGATATTGTGGCACTGAACGACACTTGAGAACAAATGAAATTAACTTATATATGTACATATATGCACACACATATAAATTTATATATAAAAACTAGTATAAATAATCTCCATATAATATATATTATGGCTATAATTTATATATGTGAATTATGTATTTTTATTTACATATATATAAAACCTCCACCCCAAAGAAAAGAAATATACATTCTTTTCAAGTACACATGGAACATATTCAAAGATAGACCACATGGTAGGTAGGACACAAGACTCAACAAACTCAAGAAAAATGAAATCATATCAAGCATGTGCTTAGATCAAAATGGATTGAAACTAGAAACCAACCTCAAGGAAAAACTCAAAAACCATTCAAAGACAGGGAGACAAAATAACATGTTATTAAGTAATGTGCAGGTCAAAATGAGATCAAGGAAGATATCAAAAAGTATCAGGAAACAAATGAAAATGAACACACAACCCAAAATCTATGGGACGCAACAAAGAAATTATTGAGGGTGAAGTTCATAGCAGTAGAGGCCCACCTAAAGAATATAGAAAGATCTCAAAGAACCTAATCCTAAATCTACAAGAACTAGAGGAACAAAAAGAAACACAATCCCAGAGCAAGTAGAAGAAAAAAATAATCGAGATCAGAGGAGAGCTAAATGATATAGAGACTAAAATAACAATTCAAAGGATCAATAAATCTAGGAGCTAGATCTTTTTGAAAAGATATACAAAATTGACAAGCCTTCAATCAGACTAACAAAGAAAAAAATAGAGGACCCAAATAAATAAAATCAGAAATGAAAGAGGACAAGTTAATAGATTCCACACAAATATAAAGGATTGTAAGAAACTATTATGAACAACTGTATACATAGTAGTTGTCCAAGAAATTGGACAACCTGGGTGAAATGAAAAATTTTCTAGAAACAATATTCTAAAATTGAATCAAGACAAAGCAGAAAACCTGAATAGACTAATAACAACTAGTGAAACTGAGGCAGTAATCAAAAAATTCTCAGCATAAAAGGTCCTGGACCGGATAGATTCAAAGGTGAATTTTACCCATCATTTAAGGAAGAACTAACTCCTATCCTTCACAAACTACTGCAAAAAATTCAAGAAGAGGGAAGACTTTCAAACTATTTTACAGGGGCAGTATCATCCTATATCCAAAATTAGATAAAGACACAATAAAGAAAGAAAACTATAGTATTGTTAATGAACACAAATGCTAAAATGCTAAACAAAATATTGGCAGTCAGGATTCAGCAATACATTAAAGATATCAATCACTATGATCAAGTAGGATTCATCCCAGGGGTTCAAAGATGGTACAATATTTGCAAATCAATAAACATAATACACCTCATAAACAAAATGAAGCACCAAAACCACATGACCATATCAATAGATGCGGGAAGAGCATTTGATAAGACCCAGCACCAATTTATGATGAAAACACTCAGCAAAGTGGGACTAGAGGAAGCATATTTCAACATAATAAAAGCCATATATGAGAAACCTGCATCCAACATTATACTCAACAGGCAAAAATTAAAAGTTGTCCCCTTAAGATAGGAACAAGACAAGGGTGTCTGCTTTCACCATTCTTATTCAACATAGTATTGGAATTGCTAGCTTGCCACAGTGATAACACAAGAAAAAAAATAAAAGGCATCCAAATTGGAAAGGAGGAAGTATCACTATTCACAGATGACATGATAGTATACATAGACATCCCAATAGTCTCTGCTAAAAAAAACTACTTGACCTAATAAGTGAATTTGGCAAAACAGTGGGATACAAAGTCAATATTCAGAAATCAATGGCATTTTTGTACACCAATAATGAAATATCATAAAGAGAAGCAAGAAAAAATCCATTTATTACAGCAACAAGAAAAATAAAATTCCTAGGAGTACATTTAGCCAAGGAGATAAAGGTCCTATACTAGGAAAATTACAGAACACTGAAGAAAGAAAGTAATGAAGATACAAATGAATGGAAACCTATATCATGTTCATGGATCAGAGGAATTAAAATGTCCATACTACCCATAGCAATCTATAGATCAACACAATTCCTATTAAAATGCCAATGGCATATTTCACAGATCTAGAACAAATATTTCAAAAATTTATATGGAGCCAAAAAAGACCCCAAATAGCCTCAGCAATCTTAAGAAAGAATAAGAAAGTAGGAAGGATCACAATACCTGACATCCAACTATACTACAAGGCCAGGGTGATCAAAACAGTCTGGTACTGGCATAAGAACAGACACATAGATCAATGGAACAGAATAGAGAGAGCCCAGAAATAAACCCATGTCTCTATGGTCAATTAATATTTGACAAAGATGACAGAGCATACAATGGAGCAAAAATATCTTGTTCAATAAATGGTGTTGGGAGATCTGGACAGGTACATATAAAAAAAGTGAAATTAGACCACCAATCTACACCATACACCAGAATGAACTCAAGATGAATAAAAGAATTAAATATTAAGTCATGACACCATGAAAGTCCTAGAAGAAAACAGGCAGGAAAATTTCAGGTACCTGGCCTAGCAATATTTTTGCCAATACATCTCCCAGGGCAAGGGAAATAGAGGAAAAAAATAAACAAATGTGACTACATCAAAGTAAAAAGCTTCTGTATGGCTAAAGAAACTATCATCAAAATGAAAAGGGAACCAACTGTGTGGGAGAACATGTTTGCCAATGATACATTGGACAAGGGTTTCATCTCCAAATATAAAAACAATTCATATTACTAAACACCAGGAAGACAAACAATCCAATTAAAAAATAGGCAAAGGACCTGAAATAGACACCTCTCCAAGGAAATCATAGACGACCCATAGACATAAGAAAATGTGTTCAATATCACTAGCTATCAGAGATTCAAATTAAAACCACAATGAGATATCACTTCACACCTGTTAGAATGGCTGTCATTAATAAATCAACAAACAAGAAGTGTTTGCAAGGAAGTGGAGAAAAGGTAACCCTAGTACACTGTTGGTGGGAATGCAGGCTGGTGCAGACCCTGTGGAAAACAATATGGAATTTCCTCAAAATAATAAAAATTGAAATGCCTTTTGACCTAGTGAATCCACTTCTTGGAATATATCCTAAGAATCCTGAATCACCAGTTCTAAAGAACTTAGGCACCCCTATGTTCAGAGCAGCACTATATACCATAGCCAAATATTGGAAACTGCCTAAGTGCCCATCATTAAGTGAGCAGATCAAAAAACTATTCTACATTAGACAATGGAGTACTACACAGCAGAAAGAATTTCTACCTTTTGCGAAAGCATGGATTGAATTGGAGAATATTTTACTAAGTGAAATAAGCTAGTTGATAAAAGATAAATACCATATGATGTCACCTATAAGAGAACTCTAATGAACAAAATAGAACCACAGGCATGGAAATATGAACACACTGAACAGTGAGAGGTGGGAGTAACGGTGGAAAAAAGGGGAAAAGTCTAGTCAAAGAACATATACATATGACCCACGGACATGGACAAGAGTGTGGGAACTGACTGTGGGAGTGGGGGTTGGAATAGGTGGGAGAGGGCAAAGAGGGGAAAATTGGCACAATTGTAATAGAATAAACAATAACTAAAATTATAAAAAGAAAATAGTAAAGGTATATTTTTCACATGTCATAGTCTGCTAACAATTTCCTTCATTGATATGCCCCTCCATGATGTCAGGGATTTTAGACTTCTTCCCTCATGTACTGCTCCATCCTTTTCCCCACCCCAGGTGCTGTCATACCTACACAGTTGGAAAATGCTCACCACTGTGTCCACTGGTTCTGCTCTAAGCCAGCCCAGGGAGAGGAAAAGAGGGAGAGTGACAGTTAACTCTCCTTTAAGGGGAGTATCTGGGTAGTACATGTCACTCCCACTCAAATTCTGTCCATTAGACTGTTTTCTATGACCACTGCCTACCTGCAAAGAAGGCTGTGAATCAGGTCTTTTGGGGGACAGCCATATGCTCAAACACCCCCAGCTTAAAATTTGGGGTTTCTATGACTTCAGAAAGGAGACAAAGAAAAGGAAATGGGGAATAACTAAGCCTTACAATCCTTACTATGAGATAATAGAAAATAGATATTGTTCTCTGTCCCTTGTTCCAGGCACAGAATTGAAACCCTTGTAATTTTCTAAGTGATAGAGCACTAGGTGCATCTTTTGTTGAAATGAGGTGACTCTGAATGGACCCACAGATCACTCCTGGATGAGGACTAGTCACCCAAAAGGCCAACCCATGATTAAAAGCTTGGAATCTTCAGCCCCATACCCACACCCACTTCTCCAGAGAGGGGACCTCTCCCCTCTCTGGAAATTGAGTTAATAATTGACTGTGGCTACTTGAGGAAGCCTCTATAAAATCCATAGTACAGGGTTCAGAAGAGATTCCAGGTTGGCAACCAAATCCACATCAGGACAGGCATTCCTGTACTCAGGAATTGCCCAGAACTCACCCCATGTATCTCTTCATCTGGCTGTTCATCTGTATTCTTATTGCATTCATTATTACTGGTATATAGTAAGCTGAAAAACATTGGCAAATGTTTCCCTGAGTTCTGTGAGCTGCTCTAGCAAATTAACTGATCCTAAGGAGAAAGTCATGGGAACTTCCAATTTATAACCATATTAGATAGAAGTTGGAGATAACCTAGGGACCTACTAACTGACATCTTCAGATGGACATCTGAAGTGGGGTGGGAGCAGTCTTGTGGAACTGAGCCTTAACGTGTAAGATCTCCAGGTAGATGGTGTCAGGATTTGAGTAAATCATACAACACTTGGTGTTACAGCAAATTGCTTGATGTGAGAAAAACTCTTACTCATTTGGTAACCAGAAATGTCAGAAGTGAAGTATTCTATGTAAAAGTGAAGAAGTCACACAGGTGAGAAGTACATAGAAGGGAAAAGATGGAGACGTTTATTATACTTTCTTTATAGTTGCAGAAAAACTCCTGAAGGGGGAGAAATAGGAGGCTGGTCATGCACATCTAAACCAGAGGTCTCAAGTAGAACTATTGTGGGTGCCCTGGCTAAAACCAAGGTCTATGTGTGCATCCAGAGAAAGGAGAAAAATTTTTCTTGGCTTGATTTGGGTTTGGATAGGCCTGTGCTCAAAGTGTTGCTGGCTCTTCTGCTGTGAAGAGCTGTTCTCAGGGAAGCCAGGGCTGACCCTTCTGAATGTTTCACACTGGAAGGAGCATGAAAGGACCGGCTGAGGCCAGTTGCATAAGCCTGAATTCCCCCCTGTTGATGCCCTGGCTCTAGAGGTGTTTGAGGCAAAACAATGTGGGCCCAGAAAAAGGCAAATGTGGCATTTGTCTGTGTTAAGGCAGGTCCATAACCCCCTTGAACATTGCCCTAGTCTGAAATGCCGATCTGGGGCAAGAGCCCCATGGTGATCTCAGGGCTGCCTCCCACTGCAGTGTCCTCTGGTCAGTGGTCAGCTGAGGCCTTATTTGCCCTGGGGAGGCTCCAACAACAGACCACATTTGCTGATGGAACTGGGCTGCATCACAGTCTGAGCTTCTTCAGCCCTTCCTGCTTCCTCCTTTTGCTGTCTGTCAGTGGAGCCGGGTGGGAGGGAGATTACCCCTGCAGACCTCTTAAACTCTTAACTCTGTTTCAGCACCCACTTTCTGAGGCTGGAACTGACACACATCCATTTCTCACTTCTGTATCTCTCTTCCCAGGGCAACTACCTCTCCAGGGCCCCCAAACCTAGCTTGTATGTCAGGACTTGCAGGGCCACCCAGAGCACACCCAGACAGGCAGGAAAGACATGTGGGGTGCTGATTACTGCTGGTCAGAAACATTATTCGCCATGGGGCCATGTTCTCACCAAGCCCAATATCACTCAGATTGGGGTTGGGGGGGCTAGGGTCCTGGGCAGGGACAGGAAAGAGGCAAGAGGCTACCACTGGCCACTTTAGGTGGAAGAACTGTGCACCCAGGCAGGGGCAAGAGGACAATCAGGTTGCCAGGGGAGGCAGGTCAGGTTGTGGAAGGTGAGATGAAGGCTTTCTTTTCACGAGACCTTTCTTCAGTACTCAAAAGTAACTGTCTTGACCCTCAGGTATTCATTCATGGCCGCCTCTCCTGCAAGACAGTACATGCCATTGGAATTATCATCATAGCAGCTTCTGCACTCATATGACCTTATGGATCCCTTCAGCAAATGAGTGGGGTCAACTCTGACTCAGCTCCAGGCACAGGTGAGAAACCAACACCCAGGGGGTCACAGTGAGATAGGGGGCCAAGATTCCAACAGGCACTGGAATACAGAACCAATCTGCTGGAACCACTGTTCCAGAGATTTTCCCAGCTCCAACCACCTCCACTTAAGAGAGGGCAGCCTTATCAGCTCCAGAGTAGCTGAGAAGCCCTCTGGTGCCTTCCGATTACCCAGAGGTTTCAGCTTTTCCCACTGCTTCCTGCCAGCTAATTCCAGATCGAATTTTGACTGGGGAAAAGGGGTGCCTCAAGGGTCCCTGAGATCCTTGGAACTTCCTTGTGCTATGTGACTGGTATGTTTTAGCCCCATAACCAGCATGAGGGGTCTGTGGCTGCCTAGCAACTCCCCTACCTGCTAATGCTGGCCCCAGGAACCATGCTTCCCTGATGCTATTGCCCACCCTGTTTTCACCACCAGCTGAGGCCCATTGAGGTCTCTGGCCCATCCTGGGTGGAATATTTGTAAGGCCTGGTTTGTGGGCATAGTAGGAGGAGGGTCTGGGGGAACTCAGGAGGCAGACCCATAAGTGACAGAGATTATCTTGGGTACCTGCGGCCTCTCTGGTTGATGATGGTTCTCTTGGATTTCCATGGAGGACACCAGGAAGGTAGCCCAGGAGAGGCAAGGACACAGGGGGCAGAAGTGTCCAGCATGCACGTGTACATGCATGTATTATGCATGTGCACCCTACTTCTGCATGCAGGGTTTGTAGAGTTAGGATCTGGAGGGGGGGGTGGTATTGTTGTGCTGCTTTCACAAGAGCCCTTGGAGCTTTCCTCAGAGTTCCAAATATAGAGGGAAGGAGAAATAAAACAGTGACTGCCTTTTGATTTCACCCTCAGCCTGAACCTCCCTGAGAACCCTGATCTGGGCAGGGGAGGCCTGAAGGGATGGAGGGTTCTGAGGCACAGTGTGCTACGCTCTTGTATCTTTTGCTCCCTGCCAAGCTTGGCATCAGAGCTGAGTCCCAACTGGAGTTATTGCCCAGCTGCTGGTTTCTGGAGTGGCAGGCTGGGGGGAGTAGGACTCACCCTAAGTCACACAGCAGCCCAGGGAAAGAGGAGTGAGTGTTGGAGCAGAACTTCACTTTCCCGGGAGACAGGTCAGGCCAGGCTTGCATTTGGTTTGCCACCTAGGTGGCCTTGTCTCTACACTAGAGACTCACACTGCCCCAGTGGGAACACTTGGACCCATGACTTCCCCTCTTCCTGAGGCCTTTTTTTTTGCCCTGGGGAGGCCCCAACAACAGACCACATTTGCTGATGGAGCTGGGTTGCATCACAGTCTGAGGCTCAAAAGAAACCTGAGGCCTGACTGTGGCCCCTGGGCCCCTCAATCTGGCCTCTGTCTACCTCTTGGGTCTGCTCTCTTCCTCTTGTACCCACCCCACACCCACACTAGCCTTTCTCTGCAGCTCTGAGACCAAAGCTGGTGCCCTCAGGACCTGCCATCCCTTCTTCCAGGAACACACATCCTCTGGTCTTTATGGCTGGCTCCCACCACTGAAATCTCGGGTCAGATGTTTGTCTTCAGAAAAGCCTTCCATGGTCCCTGGCTGAAGTCACCCTCCCAGTCTCATTGCCCAGATTACTTTCTCTTTTCTGCTTTCTAGCACTCCTTACTTTCTAGAAGGATCTTGTTGGCTGCTTTACTTACAACTTTCTCCTTCTCAGTAAGAAGTGAGCACCAACAACTATCTTTTCATTGTTATACCCCTGGCCCCTGGGACCAGGCCTGGTACCAAGTGGCCTCTAATAGTAGTTTAGGATTAGGTTACCCAGGTCTTTGCCAAATCCAGATTGCTTGAAACCTCCGAAGGGAGCAGCTACATCAGTCTTGTTGTATGTGTTGATAAACACGGTGCCTGCCTCCAGCTTCTCACTGACGTACAGGGCCTTGCTGATGTCCCTGGTGAAGACACCAGAGGCCAGGCCAAATTCTGTGGCATTGGCCCGGGACAGCACAGTGTCCACATCACTGCAGGGAAAATCCAGGAAGAATTTGGTGAAGGAGTGTTGGGGAATATGGGATTCACAGAGACCTGCATCCTTTCCCCCAAAGGGGAGCCCACCCCCCCTCCAACCTTCCCACCACTCAGGACCTTCTGAGTAAAAATGTGCCAGGCCTATAGCAAGACTGGAGGAGACAGGGCAATGGAGAAGAAAAGACAAAGTTAAAGACAAGAGAAAGACACACAGGAGGCCACAAGAACCCTTCAGGTCATCAAAGATGAGCCACTCACTTTACAGACAGTGGGACTGAAGCCTAAAGGAGGTAGGTGGGGTGCCCATCACACGTGGAAGTGCACATGTATTGGGTATTCCCCAAGGAGCCATGTTGAGGTGTCCCTTAAAGACTTAGCACAATATTTAGTTGATAGATGGCAGAAAAGCATCTTATTCTAATACAATCAGAATGTGATAATAATTGGTCATTTTTGAACAGTTTGAAGTATAGTGTATTAGGAAAAGGTGCCATTTTATAACCTATCAAAGGCTCTGTTCTGGAAAATAATAATAAAAGAACTTATGGTAGTTCAAATATGGTCACAGAGTCCAATCCCTCTCCCTTTAAACCTAGGCTGGCCTTACTGACTTGCTGGGCCAATAGTGCATAGTAAAAATTAGGTTCTGGGATTTCTGAGGTTGATCAATAGATCTCAAGGGGCCTTGAAGCTCCCCACCCCTGACCTGCGTGGGAATCAGGTGTAGAACAGAGGCCCTGAGGCAGCTGTTGGAGAAGGAAAGCCTGCAGGGAGGCCCAGACTCCATTCAAGGAAAACCACTCCAGGCATCATTGCTGAGGCCCAGACATGGCACTGAGCAGGGGTGGTCAGTGCTATCGAATCCTAACTAAACTGCAGATTCATAAATGAAATAAATAGCTATTGCTATTCCAAGCCACTGACTTTTGGGGTGGTTTATTACACAGCAGTAGCTAATTAGGACACAGACCAACACACCATGAGAGACATTCAAAGGCTCAGAGAATGTTCACATTGGGACCAAAAGCCCTACCAGTCCCCTGGGGCTCTCCTCACTTTAGTGGTTGACAAGGACTCAGCAGGCAGCCAGGCTGCATCCACAGCCTCCAACCTGTCTGGATTCTCCTCCTGCCCCCACATGTGAAGAATTCTGTAATGCATGGCAAAAAATCAAGCTCTTAAGAGACATAAGCAGATTCCCTACCCACTGGCAAACCGAGAGATGATCATGACAGGTCCAAAGGACTCTTCTTTGGCTATGAACATGTGGTCCTCCACATCTATGAAAACAGTTGGCTCGAAAAAGAAACCTGTGGGGAAAACAGAGACCCATAACATGGGAGAAGGCCCTCCTCTAGTAGTCTAGCCTCTCCCCCTCCAGGCTGGGTCCCACTAGCCACTGCATGCACATTCCACTCCAGCAATGCTATTTGTGATATCTGTATGGTGGAGGCCATATTCTGTGGGTGGTTTTCCTGCCCCAGACATGTGAGTTCATGTGAGCTTCACAACTCTTTCAACTAAATACTGCTCAGGAAAATGAGGCTTAGAATTTGTCTATGATAGAGCTAACATTTGGATCCAAGTCTGTCCAAGGCCAGCACCAAAGCTCAAGACTATGACAAAAACTTGGGTTTTTCTAGTGACATTTTTTCCCAATTTTTAAATTTAATTATTTTTCAAGTACAGTTTTCTGTCTATTACTCCCATCCCATCCCACCTCCGTGCTCCCCACTCCCTCCCATTTCTACCCTTCTCAGTTGTTGTCCATGTATCCTTTATATATGTTCCTCTAAATCCCTCCCCTATTTCCCCTGAAATTCCCTCCCCTCTCCCCTCTGGTCACTCTCAGCCTGTTCTCTATTTCTAGTGACATTTAATTTGAAAATATATCTGATGCTTTGGCTAGTGCAGCCTCCCGTGTGGTTCCCCATTAGTTCCTGTGAAATGGCCAGCATTGGGAAGAGGTTTGGACACTGGTCCTGATGAACAGGACCTCCCAGGGCTGACCACCCTTCTTCTTCCTGGCACCACAATGTGGGTACTTACTTCCCAGATGCAGGGGTAAGTGCACTTGGCCAAGATACAGCCTTCTGCTCTTCTGTCAACATGGATCCACTACCTACTCAGGTCCCAGGAATTGTACTTCCTCGTCTTGCCCTTCAGGTTAGGTGGTGGTGGTGGTGGTGGTGGTGAAAGTTCCCCACTGTTCATGGTGGCTGGGTGTTGTACCCCCAAACTGCTCTTTCAACAGTGCCTTCATGTCTCTCTCTCATATCAACCCCAGAGCCCTGGCCTCATGGAATTCCCAGTACAGTGCGGGTAGGAAAGAGGTAGGTAAGCAGTGGCAGTATGGTGATCATAAAAATCTGTCGAGGTACAGGGTGCTTGGGAATGTTTGTGACAGAGTGATGGTCTGGGCCTGGCTGTCATTTAAGCTAGATAATGAGTTTACCAGGTGGGGAAAATGGGAAGGTTTTCACTAAGCAGAGGAGCAGAAAATGCAGGGCATATTCAGAGGGAGAAGTAAGCATGGCCAGAACATGGGTCAAAGGCAAACATTTAGACCCATATCATGAAAACAGGTGGGCATTTGAGAAATTTGAGTTTGCTACTGCATGAGAATGGGTCACTGTGGGAGTGTTTCAATATTGGTGGAGGCATGATCTGACCTGTGGCAGCTGCATAAGTAATTGTCAGCAGGGTTTAAGAGATCCTGCAAGAAGCCACAGTGATGATGCAGGGAAGAGATGCAGAGACTAACTCTGATGGTGGCAAGGACACAAGAAAGGCAAGAGAGATATCCAGATGTAAGATTATTTAATTATGTAGGAGTTTGGGGGTTTCACAGCCTACACCCTGTCCTGAACCTCGTTCCACATCCATTATACCCAGAGTACAGAGTTTGGAAGGAAGAAGATGGCAGTGGGGTAGGAGAAAGCAGATTCCTCTTCCCCTTACACACAGGAGAAAAACCTAGCTGATCTAGGTAGGAACAGAGCAAGCAGCCAACAGTACCCCAGCATATATGAAAATAGGAGACCAAAAATTATAGCGGACATGGAAAAACCAGATGAGTAGGTGGAAGCTGTGAACACCAGGATGCTTGCTGGAAGAGGAAACCCAACAAAAAAAAACCACCAACAGATAACAACATAAGAAGGTGAAGGAGGGAGTGGAAGCCACACTAACCTCAATCCAGGATGTATCTGGAAACACAACTAAATAGTGCAGAAACTACCAAGAACAAACAACTGAACAAGAGAAAGAGAGAATCCTCAAAACCTTGTATACATGGAAGAACCAGCTTCAACACAACCTGCCCTCACCAGCACAAAAAAATACAAGAGGTGGTGGAGAGAGTGACCCTTAGTCAACCAGCTGGTGGGAAGGACCCACCAAAGAAAGACCCAACAACAATCAAAACCGAAAGACAAACACAGAGCCAACTTAAATGACAGCCCAAGACCAATGAGCTCAGGAGACCAAGAAGACTGCATCACTGAATCTCATAGTCTTCTATCACAGAAGTTCATACCATAAGGCCAAGGAGCCAGAAAAGATCAATTTAAGAAGCTGAGGCTAACAAGAAGACTCTCACAGACAATGGGAAGACAAAGAAACAATCCCCAAAATGAAAAGAAAGGAGGAACCCTCAGAAAGAATGCTAAATGAAATAGAGATAACTCAACTCTCAGATATTAAGTTCAAAGCAATGATTATCAGGAAGCTCAATGAGCTCTCAGAGAATTACCAGAAACTACAGGGAAATTACAATGAACTCACTGAAAACTATATCAACATGAAAAAAGAAATAGAAATATCAACAAGGGTCAAGATGAAATGAAGAATACAATTTCTGAACTGAAGAACAAAGTAGAAGGAATGAAAAGCAGGATCAATGAAGCAGAAGATCGGATCAGTGAGCTGGAAGACAAAGTAGAAAAAAACCTGAAGTGCAAGAAAAGGAAAAGAGGCTCAGAAAGAGGTGTGAAGGGAAATGTAGAACAACATGAAATGTAACACTATCTATATAATAGGGATACCAGAGGAGGAGAAGAAGAGCAAGGGATAGAAAACCTATTGGAAAATGTAATGAGAGGAAAACTCACAAATCCAGGAAACACAGGCATCCCAATCAAGAGGAACCCAAAGAGGCCCACTTCAAATTACAACATCATTAAAATGGCAAAATTCCAAGACAAAGAAATAATCCTAAAAGCAGCAAGGGAGAAACAGGAAGTAACATACAAGGGAGCCCCAATAATGCAAGCAGCTGAACACTCAATGGAAATGCTCCAAGCCAGAAGAGAATGGCAAGAAATATTCCAGGTAATGAGAACCCGAGGCCTGCAACCAAGGCTACTTTATCCAGCAAGTCTCTCAATAAAGATAGAAGGCCAAATAAGGAGCTTCCCAGACAAAGGAAGTCTAAAACAATACACTTCCACCAAACCAGCTCTACAAGAGATGCTAAATGGACTGCTTTAAGGAAAGGTTGGAAAAGAGAAAGGGGGGGGGGCACAGGGATGAAAATGGCAATGAGTAACTACCTATCAATAATAACCTCAAATGTAAGTGGATTAAATGCTCCAATCAAAAGACATAGAATAGCTGAATGGATAAGAAAGCATGATCCACACATAGACTCTCCTACAGGAGACCCACCTCAGGAGAAAAGACCTACACAGACTGAAAGTGAAGGGCTGGAAACAAATTTTCCAACCAAATGGACAAGAAAAAAACCTGGGGCACCAATACTCATATCAGACAACATAGACTTCAAAAAAAGGGCCATAAGAGAGACCCATAAGGTCACTTCTTAATACTCAAGGAAAGAATCCACAAAGAAGACATAAACATTGTAAATATATATGCGCCCAACATAAGAGCACCCAAATACGTAAAGACAATCTTAGAGGATTTCAAGAAAGATAGTGACAGCAACAAAATTATAGTAGGGGATAATAATACATAATATAGTATAATTATTTTATACTATGTATAATTATTTTAACATCCCACTGTCAAAAATAGTCAGATCTTCCAAACAAAATAGCAACAAAGATATTGTGGCATTGAAAACTGCCCTACATGAAATGGACTTAACTGATATATATAGAGAGACACCTTCATCCCAAAGAAGCTAAATACACTCTTCAAATGCACATCGAACATTTTCAAACATAGACCACATGATAGGACACAAAAAAATCCTCAAAAAATTCAAGAAAATTGAAATCATAGCAAGCATTTTCTCTGACCCAAACCAACTGAAACTAGAAACCAACCCCAAGGGGAAAAAAACCCCACTCATGGAGATTGAATAGCATGCTATTAAACCATGAATGGGTCAAGAATGAAATTAGGGAAGAAATCAAGAACTTTCTGGAAACAAATGAAAATTAACTCACAACAACCCAAAACTTATGAGACACAACAAAGGCAGTCCTGAGAGGGAAGTTCAAAGTGATACAGGCCCACCTAAATAAAATAGACACATTTAAAACTAACAACCTAACTCTATGCCTATAAGAACTCGAGCAACAACAACAAAGACAGCCCAGAGCAAGTAGAAGGAAGGAAATAACCAAGATCAGAGCAGAATTAAATGACATAGAGACTAAAAGTACAATTCTAAGGATCAATGAATCCAGGAGCTGGTTCTGTGAAAAGATAAATAAAATCAACAAGCCTTTAAGCAGGCTCATCAAGAAAAAAAAGAGAGAGGACCCAAATAAACACAAACAGATATGAAAGAGGGGAGATTACAACTGATACCAAAGAAATACAAAGGATTGTAAGAAATTACTATGAAGAACTGTATGGCAATGAATTTGAAAACCTAGGTGAAATGGACAAATTTCTAGAAAAATATAATCTTCCAAAACTCAATGAAGAAGAAGCAAATAACCTGAACAGACCAATAACAGAGGATGAAGCAGTAATTAAAAAACTCCTGTCACACAAAAGCTCTGGACCAGATGGTTTCACAGGAGAATTCTACAAAGCTTTAAAGTAAGAGCTAACCCCTATTCTTCACAGACTATTCCAAAAAATCCAAAAGGAGAGAAAACTCCCCAACTCTTTTTATGAAGCCAGCATCATCCTAATTCCAAAACCAGATAGAGACATAACAAAGAAAGAAAACTTCAGGCCAATATCACTTATGAATATAGACACTAAAATCCTCAACAAAATATTGGCAAATCGCATCCAACAATACATTAAAAAGATCATACACCATGACCAAGTGGGATTCATCTCAGGGATGCAAGGATGGTACAATATTCACAAATCAGTAAATGTAATACATTACATAAACAAAAGCAAAGACAAAAATCACATGATCATATCAATAGATGCGGAAAAAAGCATTTGATATGGTACAGCACTCATTTATGATAAAAACACTCAGCAAAGTGGGAACAGAGGGAGCATTCCTCAAGATAACAAAGGCCATATATGAGAGACCTACAGCCAACATCATGCTCAATGGGCAGAAACTAAAATCCTTTCCACTAAGGTCAGGAACAAGACAAGGATGTCCACTTTCACCACCTCTATTCAACATAGTATTAGAAGTTTTAGCCACAGTGATCAGACAAGAAAAGGAAATAAAAGGCATCCAAATCAGAAAGGAGGAAACAAAACTGTCACTGTTTGCAGATGACAGATACTGTACATAGAAAATCCTATAAACTTGGCCAAAAAACTGCTCGACCTAAGAAATGCATTTGGCAAAACAGCGGGACAGAAAATGAATACCCAGAAATCAAAGGCATTTTTGTATACCAACAACAAAACATCAGAAGCAGAAATTTTTAAAAAAATCCCACTGGATACAGCAACAAGAAAAATAAAATACCTATGAATAAACCTAACCAAGAAGATAATACACCTGTATTCAGAAAACTATACAACACTAAAAAAAGAAATCAAGGAAGACACAAACAAATGGAAACATATACTGTGTTCATGGACTGAAAGAGTTTACACCATCAAAATGTCCATACTACCTAAAGCAATTTACAGATTCAATGCAATACCTATAAAAGTACCAATGGCATATTTCACAGAAATAGAACAAACACTTCAAAAATTTATATGGAACCATAAATTATCACAAATAGCAGCTGCAATTTTGAGAAAGAAGAACAAAGTAGGAGGGATCACAATACCTGATGCCAAACTATATTACAAGGCCACTGTAAGCAAAACAGCCTGGTACTGGCATAAAAACAGGCACATAGACCAATGGGACAGAGCAGAGAGCCAAGAAATAAACCCAAGTATTTATGGTCAATTAATATTCGACAAAGAGGGCAGCAACATAAAATGGAGTAAAAATAGCCTCTTCAACAAATGGAATTGGGAGAACTGGACAGCTATGTGCAAAAAAATGAAACTCAAGCACCAACTTACACCATACACAAAAATAAATTCAAGGTAGATAAAATACTTAAATATAAGCCGTGACACCATTAAAATCCTACAGGAGAACATAGGCAGGAAAATCTCAGATATTTCACACAGCAACATTTTTACTGATATGTCCCCTAGAGCAAGGGACATAAAGGAATGAATAAACAAATGGCAATGGCATCTCACCAAAATAAAAAGGTTCTCCACGGCTAGAGAAAACAATATTAAAATAAAAAGAGAACTAACTGTATGGGAAAACATATTTGCCAATGATACCTCAGACAAGGATTTAATCTCTAAAATATATAAAGAACTTACATGACTACACTCTAAGAAGACAAGAAACTGAATTACAAAATGGGCAAAGAACTTGAACAGACACTTCTCCAAGGAGGACATACAAAGGATCCAGAGGCACATGAAAAGATGATCAGAATCGCTATCTTTCAGAGAAATGCAAATTAAAACCATAATGAGATAATACTCCACACCAGTCAGAATGGCCATCATAAACAAAGCAACAAACAACAAGTGTTGGAGAGGTTGTGGAGAAAAGGGAACCCTGGTGCATTGCTGGTAGGATTGCAGACTGGTACAACCACTGTGGAAAACAGTATGAAATTTTCTCATAAAACTTAAAATGGATCTGCCTTTTGACCCAGCAATTGCATTGCTGGAATTATATCCTAAGAACCCTGAAACACCAATCCAAAAGAACCTATGCACCCCAATATTCATAGCAACACAATTTACAGTAGCCAAGTGCTGGAAGCAACCTAAGTACCCATCAGTAAATGAATGGATCCCAAAAATATGGTACATTTACACAATGGAATACTATGCAGAAGAAATATAGAAGGAACTCCTACCCTTTGCAACAGCATGGATGGATCTGGAGAGCATTATGCTAAGTTGAAATAAGTGAGGCAGTTTAAGACTAATACTATATGATGTCACCTTTATCAGTAATCTAAACAACAAAACAAACAAACAAGCAAAATATAACGAAACACACTGAAATAGAGAATAGGCTGACAGTGACCAGCAGGGAGGGGGAGGGAATTTCAGGGGAAAAGGGGAAGGGTTTACAGGAAGAAGTATAAAGGACACATGGACAAAAACTAGGGGAGGGAGATGGAAATGGGAAGGAGGTGGGGAGGGCTAGGGAGGTGGGCTGGGATGGAAGTATAAGACAGAAAACTGTATTGAACAACAATTAAAATAAAATAAAATAATAAAATAAATAATAAATAAATAAGAAAAAAAGATTATTTAATTAAATGATTTTAAAGTAAGGGGTAAAGAAAAGAGAGGAGTCAAGCATTCATTCTTTCTCGGCTTTTGGTCAAGATAGTGGTGCAGGCAGACATGGCTCACCTCTCCTCACAACCACAACAAAATTACAACTAAAATATAGAACAACCATCATTCAGAACCACGAGAAATAGATTGAAATGGTAGTCTGATAACTATGGAATTAAAGGAACTGCATCCATCCAAATTGGTTAGAGGGACGCAGATGCTGAATGGGCTGGTCTCTAACTCACATGTGGTGGATAAAAATTTGGGAGCAAGGAGTCCCAGCTTTACACTGTGCCCCCCAGCCCAGAATTTCAGTGCCAGGAAAATAATTCCCCACAACTCCTGTCTGCAAAAATTAGTAGAGATTAAGTTGGTGGAAGAAACAGGTGGAGTGCCAAGCAGTTCCTCTTAAAGAATCCACATGTGAACTCACCTACTCACACTCACTCCCTCAGACTTCCAGTGCCAGGGTAGCAGCTTGAAGAGCACAAGTGGCATACTGGGAGAGGCTGAAATGCCTTTCACCAAGGTAAGCAGAGGCTTTTCTGAGCTTTCCCCTGACAGAGCTGTGGAGCTTGAAGGCTGGTGCCATATTTGAGACTCCGTCAACCTGGCTAACACTGTTTGACCCACTTTGGAGATCCCCAGAGACTCCATTCCACCCAACTTATGGGCCCACCCAAGCTGCTGGTCTTGGCTAATGCTTCACAACTTCCTAAATCCTATCAAACAAGCAACAGCTGGACTCATTGAGCTCCAGGCTGGGCACTAGTAGCAGCCAGATTAATTTCCCAGCTTGGTTTCACCTGGGAATCTCTGAGCCCAGCACAAATAGCAGCTCTCTCAGGTTGCTTTATAGCTCAGGAAAGGCAGCCCTGAGTAAAACACAGGTGGGGAACTGACCTGGTCTGCCCCACATGAGACACCCCAGGGCCAGCACATCCAGTAGACAGTTACAGACCATTTTGCAGTACCACCACCCTGTCCCTGCACAGCTGATCCTCCATTTAGGGCAGAGGTTGGTGGTAAGAGGGTAACAGCTAACCCTAGTAGCTGACTGGCCTGGGTGAAACTCTCCCACTGACTTGCCAACTGAAACCAAGGCTCAACTACAAGAGGAAGGTGTACACAGCTCACATGAATAGTGTACCTCAAATACTGAGCTTGGATGATAGGGGAGGCTGTGCCACTGGATCCTACAGGCTAGCTACTACACTAGAGCACACTACCAAGATATGGAGTCAAAAGAGCGCTAGCTAATACATAGAAACAAACACAGGAAGGCTGCCAAAAGGAGGAGATGAAGAAATATGGCCCAAATGAAAGAACAGATCAAAACTCCAGAAAAAGCACTAAATGAAATGGAGATGAGCAATCTATCAGCTGCAGAGTTCAAAAGAGTAGTTATAAGTATGTTCAAGGAACTTAGTGAGGACCTGAGCAGCATAAAAAACATCCAGTCAGAAATGAAGGATACACTGATCGAAATAAAGAAAAAATTATAGGGAAACAACAGTAGAGTGGATGAAGCCAAGAATCAAGTCAATGGTTTGGAACATAAGGATGAAAAAAACAACCAATCAGAACAACATGAAAAAGATGCAAAACAATGAGGGCAGTATAAGCAGCCTCTGGGACAACTTCAAGCATTCCAACATTTGCATGAATGGGGTGCCAGAAGGAGAAGAGAAAGAGCAAGAAATTGGAACTCTATTTGAAAAAATAGTGAAAGAAAACTTCCCTAATTTGGTGAAGGAAATAAACATATAAGTCCAGAAAGCACAGAGTCCCAATCAGGTTGGACCCAAAGAGTACCACACCAATACACATCATAATTAAAATATCAAGAGTTAAAGATAAAGAGAGAATCTTACAAGAAGAAAGAGAAAAGGAGACAGTTACTTACAAAGGAGTTCCCATAAGACTGTCAGCTGATTTCTCAAAAGAAACTTTGCAGGCAACAGGGGACTGGCAAGAAGTATTCAAAGTGATGAAAAGCAAGGATCTACAACCAAGATTACTCTATCCAGCAAAGCTACCATTTAGAGTGCAAGGGCAGCTAAAGTGCTTCCCCAACAAAGTAAAGCTAAAGAAATTCATCATCACCAAGCCATTATTACACAAAACATTTAAGGGACTTATTTAAGAAAATGAAGCCCTGGCTGGTGTAGCTCAGTAGATTGAGCACGGGCCTTCGAACCAAAGCATCAAGGTTTGATTCCCAGTCAGGGCACATGCCTGGGTTGCAGGCTAGTTCCCAGCAGGGAATGCGTGAGAGGCAACCATACATTGATACTTCTCTCCCTCTCTCCTTCTCTTCCCCCTCTAAAGATAAATAAATAAAATCTTTTTTAAAAAGAAGAAAATTAAATCTATGGACATTAAAATGACAAGGAACTCACAACTATTAACAACTGATCTAAAAAATTAAAACAAACAAACAAAAAAACTAAGAAGCCCTGGCTGGTGTAGCTCAGTGGATTGAGCACAGGCCTGCGAACCAAAGGATTATGGTTCGATTCCCAGTCAGGGCAAAAGCCTGGGTTGCAGGCGAGTTCCCAGTATGGGACCCACGAGAGGCAACCATACATTGATATTTCTCTCCTTCTCTCCTTTCCTTCCCCTCTAAAGATTAAACAAAACACACTAAGAAAACAACTAGAACAGGTACAGAATCATAGGTCTGGGGATCATTTGAAGGTTATCAGTTGGAAGGGGAAAGAGGGAGAAAGGAGGAAATGGTGCAGGGATCAAAAAGCATAACTGGTAGGAACAAAATAGACAGGGGGTGTTAAGAATAACACAAGAAGTGGAGAAGCAAAAAAACTTATATGCATCACCCATGGGTATGAACTAAGCGGGAGGTGGTGCGGATTGCTAGAGGGAAAGGGGGTACCAGGTAGAGAGGAGGAAAGGAAAAAATATTGGGACAACTGTAACTGCATAATCAATAAAATACACTTTTAAAAACAGGGAGGGAGTAATGGGGGGAGGGGGGAAGAGTTTTCAGGAACTATAAAGGACACATGGACAAAACCAAGGCGGGGTGGTGGAAACAAGAGAGGAAGTTGGGTTTGGCTGGGGTGAGGGGAAGTGGTGGCAGCTAAATGCAGACAACTATAATTAAACAACAATAAAATAATTTTAAAACAAAACCAAAGACAACTAGATCCAGGCAATATTTCTTATAACTTTCCAAAGCTATGTGATGATTTTAAAATTGTATAAACAACTTACTGCCTTTAACATTAATTTTGGTATTAGATGGTAAAAGTAACTTTTGTTTTCAACAATAATTAAAACATATCAAAAGAAAAAAAATCATTCTTTCCATCTCTCCTTCATTCCATCAAATTAACTCAGCCTTGGGGTAGGCTCAGTGATAACACAAGGGACCTAGTAAAGGAGACACATGGCTCCTATTCAATTGCAGCAGGCAGTGTAATGGGGAAGCAGCTCAAATAGTCTGTATCTGTGGCTCCAGCTCCTCTGGCTCTACTGATTTGATCAAATGGAAGATTCTACAGATGCAGCTGCGTGTGTTTAGGGTCAAGTTGGGTCTGTAGACACTACAGTGATGTGATGATGTATTTGGTACCCTTCAAGTTTGAAGGGCCTGGGAAACATGCAAATGGAGGTGTTCAGGTGTTCAGGAGTTCTGAGTGGGGAGGAGCCTGGAGACAGATATTTGGGAAGGTCTGAGCAATTGCAGAGACTGAGATCTTCTAGGAAAAGTGTCTAACATGAGAAGTGCTTCAAACTCAGGACAGACCTGGGGATATATCTACATTTAAGGGACAGGTGGAGAGAGAGCGTCCAACAAAGAGCAACTGCCAGGAAGTAGTGGCCAAATATAGGGAAACCATGAAATTCAGGGCTATGGAACCCCATGGGAGGAAAGAATATCTAGGATGTAGTGATGTAAGTTGCAAGTCAGAATCCACTACAATACAGATTAAACCAGCACTGACTGTGCTTTCAAGTCTGGTGCCTTTACCTTGCCAGTTTCACACTTGGTCTAAACAGCCAGGTGTCTAAATAGCCAGTGCCACCCCCTCCAAGATCCTGGATGGGGCCTGAGACCAGGGAACCTGACTGTCCATGTATGTGGCCTTCAGATACCTGTAGTTAGTCTGCGCAGAAAACCACATGCCATGCTACCTGCTGCTTCAGTTTGCCCAAGTGGGCCAGGAGTGTTCTGACTGACCTGGCCGAGGGACTTGTTTTCCACCACAGACTAGTGTGGCTCCTTCCTTAATACCACGCTGGCAATACTCTATCAGCTTCTGTAGGTGGGCTTGGTTATTCTGTGGCCCATGGTTGGTGTCCCGGTCAAGAGGATTGCCAATCTTCATCTTCCGCACCTCTTCTACCTGCAGAAAGTCCTTCTAGTCAGATCTCATTGAGGTTCTGAAGTTTCTGACTTTGCTCATCACCTGACTCCCCTCTATGTTTGCATTTTCAGTGACCAACCTGGTCCCTTAAGAAAGTCCACACACTGGCTTCTTGTACTTGGGGCATTCCATATTCTTGTTCCCAATCTGCCTTTCAGGCTGAAACTCAAATATATGCTATGTGCAAGGAAACCCAAGCCTAGTGTCAGAATGATTGGGAAACATGGTTGTGCAGGGATATAAGCGAATGGAAAATAAAGGCAGGAGTGCTTATGAGGGGGGGCCAGCACAGGGTGTGTCTCTACACTGGTCCTGCACCCAGCTTCACAAACTAAGAAGCTGAAGGAAGGCTTCACCAGGACTCCAGGATATGGGATGGAAATGGGATGGGGAAACACCAATCCTGCTATAATTCCCTGGTGACAAGGTGGGACAGACACTGAGTGAAATGGAGATACTTGGGCTCTGAGTCCACGTATGCCTGCTTCAGAACCCAACTAGAAGGGCCCCCTTTTCCAGGAAGCCTCAAGGAGTGTACCAGATGTTGTGTGATGATTCTGGGGCTGGGACTGGGAGAGTCAGAAAAGGGTGTGGGATACTGTGATAGGAAAAGAAACTCAGTTGAACATAACCAGCATTCAAAGGGGGAGGGGTAAACACCAGATATTCAGGTCTCCAAGCTAAAGTCCATACCTCCTCTTTGTGTCACCTCTCTCTCTATCTCCTTCCTTGGTTTCCAAAGACCAAAGAAAGCCATTTATGCCCTCACTGTAGCCTCTTCAAGGTCAGGCTTGACTGGCCTCTTCTGTGGCTGGGGCCACTTCACTCTGGTGCAAGCTCCACACCCTCAGCAAGGCCTACTAATACGCAGAAGGTGCTCAAGCCTCCCCACCTCCACCCTCCCACCAGGTCCCTTTAGCTCCTCTGATTGTCCTGAAATATCCTGAGACTGGGACCAAGCCTCCACTGTGCTCCTGCCTAGCCACCCAACTGCTCTTGTCTTCCCAGGACACAAAGGGCAAGCTTGCTGAGTCTGCGGGTGTGCACTTTACTCTCTGCATTTGGGAATCCAAGCCCTGCCTTCTCCTAGTGGAGCTGAAGGGGACTTTCCCCCAAGAGGCCTCTAAACTTCCACTTTCACTCTTGGGAGTCCTGCTACAGGCCCCACACCTACCTGAGCTCAAACTGCAGAATGAAGGACCATGGAGACAAAAATGAGCCATCTAGCATAGCCACCAAGTGCTCCAGCTAACCTGGCAACTCACCACAGATGTGTCAACAAGCTCAGGAGAACTGGGCTGGTGTCCACACTACCAATCCACAAGATTGTGGGCTGCATGAGCAGTTGTTATCTCAAGCCACTAGTTTTGTTACGTGGCACTATTACACTTGTAATAGTGTAAACACTATTACACTTCCTTTTAGAAAATCTGTTCCTTTCTTCACTGCCTTTTATATTTTTACCCATTGTTCAAGATAGTCTCTAAGAATTCCTTCCTAACAGCAGCTCCACCCTGTCCCCAGGCCTATTCTTATTTTTCCTGACTTCCTAAATTAGTTTGTTTAAATCTGCACACAGAGGTTGTGCCCCCAGCACCTCCTTTCATATTTTTTGTATTAGATTTTTCTTTCCACAGCATGTGTGTGTGTGGGTGGGGGTCTTGGCTAAGTTGAGCCAACCAGAGTTCCCCAAAACCTACTATGCATGAATGGATCAAGATGGACCAGACCCAATAACACCAACCCATATCCTTTCCCACAGTCTGTTCCAACAGAATTGGTAGGGAAAAGGTGATCTTATTTTCTATATCTATGTTGTAAGAATGCAGGAGATGCTGTTGGTATCCCATCCCATTTCCTTAACCTGTGGGCACCCACTCCACAGTGGCTGTGAAAGATGATTGCTGTCAAGTCCCAGGAGCTGACTGAAACTGCCCTCCCCCAGCAGGTGGACAAGGTACAGTCAACAACTGTTGACAGGAGATAAAAGCCTGGCCCTCCAACTCCAGGGGTACAGCTGAGTGATATCATTTGTGCTCTCAAACTCCTGTCAGTGGGCCAGGCCAAGGCTGGATGTCACCTGAGATCATGTCCTCAGTCTATGTTTTCTACTGGACCCTGATCTTCCAAGGCTTCCTACTGAGTGCTCACCTCTGGTAAGCCACATGAATTCCTGGCTCAGGCTCCATTGCTAGGGAGTCAACCTAAGATAAATCCTTTTTGGTTATATTGATTTTAGCTACTAGGTTTCCATTTCTTGCTAAAATAGTAAAATACAGAGACTTGATACAGTTCCCTGTGAAGTTTCTTGGTCCCAAGGTGAACTGTGACCAACTCCACCTGGCCCATACCTCCTTTAGCCCAGATGACTGTGCACCAGTACCAAGGCCCTGTGGCAGAACTTACCACCTTCTGCACAAACTGGTCATGTATTGAGTCCTCAATGAAGAGCCGGCCTGCTGCAATGCAGTTCTCGCCTTTGTTGAAGAAGACAGAACTCATACCCTTTGGCAAATGGACAAGAATGCTGAATTACAGCTGTTCCCTGGCAGGGCAGGCAGCTTCCCACCCCCACTAGGCTCCAGTACCCTCTTCATAAAGAAAAGGAGAGGGATGTACAGGTCCTGACCTACTAAGGTGGCCAGGCCTAGCCAGTGCTGGGAATATACACACATTTCTTAGTCAAACGGAGAGGAGAGGCAAAAGGTTACCTGCCCCTGGGAAACAAGGTCCATGTCCACATTGAAGAGAGTGGAAGAGAAGAGGAAGTGAAGTGGGATGAGCATGGAGAACCTGCATACTGGATGAGTTCCTGGGGTGACTCAAAGAATCAGAGCCCATACACTTAGAGTTGAGCCTAGAGAATCTATCAGCACAAAACAAGCAAAAGAGGGTGGGCAAAGACAGGCAGCCAGCCCATCTTAGGACAGGGTTGCCAGCCAGAATTGAGGGAACTCCTGGCAGGAGTCCAGAATAAATGAGCACACAGGACCAAGGGAGACTGCTTTCTGGAGCCAGGAGCCCTATGTGAGGGACCAGGGAAGGAGAGGCAAGGCTGGCTGCTTGGCTTTCCTGCAAGTTGGACTGTACTGCTCTGCAGCCTGGGCCTCTGGCCCAGTAGTGTCATTTCAGTGCCAGAACCCAGATCCTTAGGCTGATGGACTGGCCTCCCTCAGTTTCCCCATCTAGTGAGGCTGGACTCTCTTTCACATCTGTGTTGGGTGGCCGCATCATCTTCCAAGGCACAGTGGGACTTAGATGGGGTGGGAGCACAGCCAGGGAATGAGACATGACAATGACAATACTAATATAAAAAGAACTGATACACAGCACATGCTACATATGGCTACCATTCTAAGTCCTTCAGACACAGTAGCTTGTTTAATCCTTGTAATAACCATAGGAGGTAGGTGTACTATTCTCCCCATCATACAAGTTAAACCATGGAGGCCCAGAATGGTTAAGTAACTTGCCTAAGACTGCCCAGTAGGTCAGTGGCAGAGGGCAAGTGTGAAAACAGCCACAACCAAAGGTTGGGGGCGGATTGCTGCCAGCAGAATTTTGCCCAAGTGTCGAGGGTTCTGCTTTGCTTTCCTAGGATAGAAAAGGTTGCCATGCTGATTTTAGCATATGTCCCAATCCATGAAGATGATTGATTTTCGAGGGCATGTGTCATCTCTTGTCCCCAAGTCCCTTCCTGCTACAGTCTATGCTTGTAGTGACACTACAGTCCAAGTTAAATGTGTGAGTCTGAATACAGAATCAGAGAAAGCTTCCCCCCTCCACCTCTCACCCTGCATGCAGTCCAGCCCTCACCATCTGCACAGCCTTGCTGAGGTCACAGTCAGCGAAGATGATAAGGGGTGACTTCCCACCTAGCTCCAGGGACACTTTCTTCACATTACTCAGGGCGCAGCTGAAAGAAACAGCGTTCGTGGGGTTGGATCCTTAGCAGATGGGTACAAAAGGGCTCCAGGTAGAGGGACCCAAGAGCAGCTCCAAACATGTTTTACTTGAAAGAGCAAGCAGAGGGTTGGAAGGAGCCCCATGTGAGGCCAGGTCCAGTTCCTTCTCCTTACCCTATACAGACAAGCTACTCCCTCCCACCTGCCCTTGCTCACTGGTTTTCCACTGCGCTTCTTCCACCTCTTATTGGACCATGCTCACCTCAGGGCCTCGCTCTCACTGCCTCTCCTTTCGATCACTCCTTCTTGAGGTGTCCCTAAAGCTCATTCCTTACCTCCTTCAGGCCAATATTCCAAAAGTGTTTTGTTAGTGTGCCTGCCCTGACACCCCCTATAAAATCTAAGCTTCTATGCACCATAGTACATTTGTCTGACCCCATCCACCAGCACTTAAGCCCCACTGAAGTGAACAGGCATTTGTCTGGTCATGTCACTGGTGTTCAATAAACATCAAACTAATAAATCAAACAGAACTATTCCCAAGTTGGCACAGCTGCAGTACTGTAGAGACTTTACACCTCAGATTTCAGTGATGGGTGCAAGCAGAGTAGCTGGGAATTCTGTGCACACGGCACTGGTGCACATAAAATGGATTTATTGACATTGTCTTCAAAGGGACATTAAGCAGACTGGGCAAGTGAAGCATAAGGCATGACACAGGGAAGGGGGCTCCTCACTCAGAGCTGTTACAGGGGAAGAACTCCCTTGTTTTAGGAACCATCCATGAGGGCTGGAGAGGATCCTGGGAAGAAACCAGCAACAGAGCCATGGGATGTTGCCCCTCCAAACCCTTCTTGGAGTTCTTTGAGTGGACACTTCCAGAGTCCTACCTCTGCACTTTGCACACACATGTTCTGATGTAACTATCGCTTACACACCACAAAACAGACTGGCTAGCTTTTGAATCAGAAGAGGTAAATATGCTGCTATGACTATCTGCAGTTAATGCCCCTGTTTTGTCATCCATCTATCTGCCCATCCATCAGTCCCTTGTTCTCTTCAATCACCGTCTATTCAATACTGAGGCTTGCTCCACTACACTCAAAATGAATCAGAGCAGCCCCAACTGGTGTACTCACAGGCTGTGACATCAGCCTCTACTGACCCAAAAACATGACCCACCAGCTACACTGGCCATGGCTCCTGACCCTAAAGTGGATGTTAGATGCCAATTGTGATTGGCACAAGCATGGTGCCCATTAGAGAGTGGGGGCACAGCCCAGTCTAGCTCACAGAAGGTGTGTGCAAGGCTGAGGGGC
>NW_028097130.1:0-689 GCF_014824575.4 Sturnira hondurensis
CCCTCTAAAGATACATAAATAAATAAAATCTTAAAAAAAAAAAGAAAGAAAATGTCCAGAATAGGCAAATCTACAGAGACAGAAAGATTGGTTAATTAGGGGGGAGAGGGAGGGGAAAATGAGGAGATGATATCTAAGGGGCACAGGGTTTCTTTGTGAGGTGACCAAAATGTTCCCTAATCAACTGTGGTGATGGTTGCCCGTATCTGTGGCTATACTGAAATACACTGAATTGTACACTGTAAAAACCTCATTTAAAAAAATGAAAAGAGGGAGCTCTGAGTTTACCGGGGGCTGGTATTTCAACACCTCCATCTCCTGGGATCTGACACCACGAGGCTACCTAAGAGCGCTTTGCAGCCCCTGGTGTGAAAGGCAGGGGGGGTTCGGGTAAAAACCGCAGATCAGGTGGTCGGGCCTTGAGCTGCCCTCACACGGCCCAGAGGCCAGACATCCTCATGCCACACCCTCAACAGATCACCTCCCCCCAAGGCCTGGGACTGAGCCAGCCCCTCACCTTTCAAGATACTAGAAGAAGGGAGAATATGTGTCCCCATTTCCCAGCAATCTGTCCTGAGCATAGACAGTATGTAGTAGGTGCTACTTGAGGACATGAGAACATGGACCACCCAGTCCCGGCCCTCACAGAGTGCCCCCCAAATCTCTCAAGGATGGGTTGGCACGCCAAA
>NW_028097131.1:0-1687 GCF_014824575.4 Sturnira hondurensis
TGTCAGGCCTGACTGGGGTCAGTACCCCAAACCCATCTTTTCCCAGAAAAGCATGCCATCTTTGTGTGGATGGAAGATATCTTACCTCAAGAAGGGGCAGAGCTCTCGGTTAAGTGGTTTCAATGTGCAGGGATGAAGGTTACTTACCCCTTGTGACAGATGGACACTCCCTGAGGAAAAGTCCCCAAAATGGAGCCCTTGGATTAATCCTGACCCCATTCTCTTTTTCAAAACTTCTCAAACACTGGAGTTCCACTCTTTCTGTTTATTGCATTATTTTCAGTCCTAGTGGACATAGTCTTCTCCTTTGGGGAATATTTTTTCCACATATAGAGATGGCAATCGATCAGTCTTCTCTTCATCTAGCCTTCCAGGTGGGGTTGGAGCTATTTCGTGTCTAAGGTTTTCTCAGCCCTGAGGGGTCTATGACCAGGTAGCCGAGACCAGCACAATGGTCCTGTGGGGCAGGTCTGGACCACCAGGAACGGCAGCTAACACATTTTGTTCCTGAAGACGCTCCTGACAACGAAAGGGGACAATAAACAGGACAAGGAGTGTTAAAGAACAACCTTCAACTGAGTGAATTTGAACGTCTGATTAGCTTTATTACATGATTCATATACTGACCTGTATCCTGCCCAGTAGCTGGAAGGGCTTAACAAGTAGCATACAAAGTGGGTGTTTTCTATAGGCAGAAAGAGGGTGAGACTAAGAAGTTAAAAGAATAGATTACTTCAGACAAGGGCACTTTCCCTCGCGGAAGGCAGGGTTCTCATCAGGCGGATGACCTGACCAGCGCTGACCTTGAAATCCCAGCCTGCTAGGTCTAAAATTCCATCCCTGGGGCAGTTAAAACTGCAATTAAGTTGGGCATTAAGATTTGGTTACGTGATGCACATTACCAAAAAGGACTCCATTTTGACCAGTTATTTTGTTTTTAACACCCAGAATCAAGGAGCTTGGTGCTGAGTTGAGATGAAAACTAAGGAGCCTGGGCTGTGTGAGCAGAGCAGGGAGGGGTTTTCAGCAGCTTTCCTGGTATACTCTACCTCCTTAAGGTTTGTCACTCCAATGTTAGCCACCAGGTGGCAGCAAAGCCCAGATTTGTGGAGGTCTTTGCTGTTCTTTACCCTGGCAGGTATTAGGTCCCAGAGCCTGTTTCTAACTGAAGTCCTCCAGAGGGAGAATTCAGAAGTAGAGTGTCCCCAATCTGTACTGCGAGATAGGAGCATAAATGTCCCCAG
Organism: Sturnira hondurensis; assembly: GCF_014824575.4. Classification (NCBI taxonomy): domain Eukaryota; kingdom Metazoa; phylum Chordata; class Mammalia; order Chiroptera; family Phyllostomidae; genus Sturnira; species Sturnira hondurensis. Next base: position 1,245 of record NW_028097131.1, read on the forward strand.
GTCTCAGCCTCAGAGCAGTGCAGAGACGGAAGACATAGGATGAAGAACCAGGCTACTGAGGAGAATAGGAAGAGGGTGAGGGATGTGAACAACCACCAGCTCTGCCTTTGGTGCCTGAGAAGAAAACCCATTAGATTTCTCCTAACCCCAGCCCTTCTGGACCCTGTCCTTTCACCCTTCAACTATGTCGAACAAAACGAAAGTACTGGGATTTCTAGTGTATTTAGCCAATTGAGCACATCCTGAAACATGCAGTTGGGTGGATGGGGACCTGTTAAGTTCGAGTGCATTTTCTGGGCACTGTCATGACTAAGTCTTCGAAAATCCATGTCAAAGGGATTGAGTGCCTCAGATTGGCTCTCCTGCCCAGGGATGCCAAAAATCTAGAACCAAGGATCAGGTCAGAGTGGGGTGAGGAGACAGAAAAAAGAAGCTGATTTGCA
>NW_028097132.1:0-938 GCF_014824575.4 Sturnira hondurensis
CCTTAAAGAAAACTAAGCAACAAACAAACAATCCAACACACACACACACACACACACACACGTCAAGAGAAAGGAGGAATAAGCTGAAGATTTGGGAAGAACGGAAGGACTAAAACCGGAGAAAAAGAAAAAGAAATGAGGGACAGAGTACTGAAAGATAGGGCAACAGTACAGTTTAAAAGATATAAGATTACTTAGAAAAGAAGTTGAGAAAGAAAAAAAAGGAGAGGGGGAAAAAACCCACACACACATACACACACACACTCAAACCTTTCCTTTGTGGGTTTCAAACTGTCCAAAACGGTTTTTCTGGTTGTGGCATAGAGGTCTGGTATACAGGTGCGCACGCCCGCACGCGACACAGGCTATTGGATTGGGATGTGGGCGCCCACACCCCTGGCAGGCTGCCTGGGTCCCGCGGTATCTGGCACTGTCCTTCTCAGTCCCGTGGCAGGACCCAGGTGTTCCCACCGCTCCCCTTGATGGCTGCTGGGTGGTTGGGCCGTGAGGCAAGTTGCTGTCGCAGAACACCTCAGTTCACTCTCCAATAGAGACTTCTCCACAAGGCCTGCCTCTCAGCCCAGCCCAATCCCCAAAGACCTGCACGACAGTGTCCTTCTCAATTCGCAGGGGCTGGCGGGCTGGTGGGCTGGCGGGCCGGCGACCACAGAGTCCGCAGTTGAACAGGGCCCTCCTCCCCTGCCACCCTATATGTTAACTTAAGCCCACGGGTCTCTGCCCGACATTACCCAGCCTTGCCTAGATGGGGAGCGGGGGAGTCAGTTCTCTCCCAGGGACCCTGTAGCAGGCCCAGGGCTCCCACGGAGTCTGTTGCTGGCCCACCAGGTGCCGGGCTTCTGGAGTTCCCTCCGCCACAGGCGCCCCAGCACTGGACCCTGACGGGGCCTCTGTTTCCCATTGATGGTGCCTGCCCAGAT
>NW_028097133.1:0-821 GCF_014824575.4 Sturnira hondurensis
AGAAAGAAGGTCTGATTATAAATCAGAGTTATCCTTGCAAAATTTAATGATGCCAACTTTAATAGAAAGATTTAAAGTGGGCTTTCTTATGTCTATTTCCTTTTTTTTAAATTTAATTATTTTTCAAGTACAGTTTTCTATTTTTTAATTTATTTGCCTATTTCCTATTTCAAGTACAGTTTTCTATTTTTTAATTTATTTGCCTATTTCCTTTTTACCTAATTTTTCAGTTTGACATGGTCACAGTATCTATTTTAGCTTTATAATTCATTTATAGTATAAAAGTAGTTTCAAAATCCGTTTGAAATCTGCTGGGGACATACAATCCATTAATTAAATTCACACCTGTTAGAAATGATAGATTTTTGTTGTCATAGAGTGAGGAGGATGCAGCAGATGTCATTCATTCTGTGAGTGACATTGTGGCAATTGAAATGGTTTCACTTACAGTAAGAATCTTTCATGCTTCAGTGCATGAGCTATTGTGGAGATACAATGAGGTAGGAAATAATGTTCTGTGTCATAAGTTCAGCTAAGGGTGTTCTCTTCAAAAAGCTATTAGTCACAAGGCAGGGGATCCCAGGGTTTCTAGGTAAACTTTCAACCAGTAGTACTTTGTTAGTTTTTCTATTAAGTTTATATGGAGAAATTGCTGTATATATTTTCTTTATTTTTTAAAATATATTTTATTGATTATACCATTACAGTTGTTCTATTCCCCCCTCTTCATTCCCCTCCACCCGCACACTCTCTCCCCCACCATTCTCCCCCCCCCTTAGTTTATAACCACGTGTCTCAAGTTCTTTAGATTCTATATTTCC
>NW_028097134.1:0-560 GCF_014824575.4 Sturnira hondurensis
CACCTCGTCCAGACCCAGCAACTTCAGGGGCCAGAGGGCAGCCTCCAGAGCCAATGCATTTTGCCACTCTGGCTTCAGGTTGCTCTGACGGCACAGGTAGGGCCCCTGGTGGTGACCCAGAACATGCACTGCGCCTCTTTCTGGCCACGGCAGGGCAGCGGCTGGGGGCTAAGGAAGAAGGCTGCTCGGGCAGACAGCCTCCTCCCACACCTCTCCCAGGCTGGGCTCTTCAGAGGGACCGTCCTGCAAACCTTACAGGGAGCAGCCGGGAAGCCCTGGGCGGGGGCGATGCCACGCGCCACCTAATAGGCGGCAATTTGTCCCAACGGGAGCCGGTCTGTTCCAAAGAACACAACCGACAGACATGCGACCCTGAATGATGCTGGACCCAACAACGCGGCTGAATCGCAGACACGATGCCGTGTGAGAGAAGCCAGACACCAGCGAGCATGTGCCGCGTGATGCCATTTCTACAACATGGAAAATAAAAACAGCAAACCGATCTGCCACGGTGATAGACACCAGACGGTGGCTGCATCGTAAGTGAGGGGTGAGGGGTG
>NW_028097135.1:0-634 GCF_014824575.4 Sturnira hondurensis
GTCTCAGCAGTGGAGCCTCCAGAGTCCCCTCCAGCACAGACAGTCAGGTCCCATCCACTGACCCCTGCACTGTTTGTTGGACAGTCGAGGACTGGAACAGTCGGGGGGCAGGAAAAGCGATTGTCAGGAAAGTGCCTGGCCGTCAGAGAGGCCCCTGGGTACCAAAGCCTCCAAGGCCATAATGCCCTGGCCCACTGCGGCTCTCTGCCTTGCCTGGGAACTCTGGAAAGAACTCTTTTGGGAGCTGGGACATATATCACCTGCTTCCACCAGATATCAACTCCTGCCCAGTCTACTCGCCCTTTTCTCCATCTCTGCCCACCCCCTCCATAGAATGCTTCCATACTAACAACTTTATTGACATAATTCACATACGAGAAAAGTCACCCGTCTCAGTATATGACTTAATCGATATTTAGAATATTTATAGAGTGTGCATGCTCCACCGCTCTCTTGTTCTTCAACTTTTCTTTCACCCCAAGAAGAGTCCTCATGTGTAGACCCTTCTGACTCCCATCACTGGGCCACCCTAATCTGTGCTCCCTGCCTAGCCCTGCCCCGTCCAAGCCAACCGTACAAACAGGGCCACGCAACTCATGCCCCCTTGTGCCTGGCTCCTTCGCCGAGATGCTTT
>NW_028097136.1:0-532 GCF_014824575.4 Sturnira hondurensis
GATTTCCAGCATCTTTTCGATATATTCACACTATGTCCCCCACCCCACCAACTCCAAGACACAGGGTTAGGACCCCTGCTATCTGCCAAGACAGTGCCATTCTGTCTCAACTCTGCACAGAGCCAAGCACAACATGAAGAAACTCCATATGCACAATGACTACCATGGAGTGACCATCTGATCAGCTGCAGAGTATGCCTGAGGCTAATTGAGTTATTAAATTACCAGCTCAGTTCCTCAAGGTTGATGCTGCTGATATTTATCTCTATTTCTCTAGTCATTCTTTTGGTTCAATAACAATTCCCTTACAACAGGCTTTGTCAATTGGGAAAGAGGATTAGAAGATCAAAGCCCTACGTGGTGGTCACTGTGCAATCTCCAGTTAGGGGACCACACCTCAGTGATCTATTAGGCTCCCTATACTCACTTATCTGAAACTCCCTACCTGGGAGTCTCATCCTGGTTGGGAACTCTGTCCTGAACCCAGCTCTTTTCAGCTGTGCTTCTGAGCTGCTCCCTCATTCTTGCCAGT